>NW_026525240.1:0-63872 GCF_943734705.1 Anopheles coustani
AGTCACTTTAAGCACCTTCTAAACCTCATTTTGCATCGTCTCATTCTCTTTAAAGTCACCTTAAGCACCTTCTAAACACCATTTTGCATCGTCTCATTCTCTTTAAAGTCACCTTAAGCACCTTCTAAACCTCATTTTGCATCGTCTCATTCTCTTTAAAGTCACTTTAAGCACCTTCTAAACACCATTTTGCATCGTCTCATTCTCTTTAAAGTCACTTTAAGCACCTTCTAAACCTCATTTTGCATCGTCTCATTCTCTTTAAAGTCACTTTAAGCACCTTCTAAACCTCATTTTGCATCGTCTCATTCTCTTTAAAGTCACTTTAAGCACCTTCTAAACCTCATTTTGCATCGTCTCATTCTCTTTAAAGTCACTTTAAGCACCTTCTAAACCTCATTTTGCATCGTCTCATTCTCTTTAAAGTCACCTTAAGCACCTTCTAAACACCATTTTGCATCGTCTCATTCTCTTTAAAGTCACCTTAAGCACCTTCTAAACCTCATTTTGCATCGTCTCATTCTCTTTAAAGTCACTTTAAGCACCTTCTAAACACCATTTTGCATCGTCTCATTCTCTTTAAAGTCACTTTAAGCACCTTCTAAACCTCATTTTGCATCGTCTCATTCTCTTTAAAGTCACTTTAAGCACCTTCTAAACCTCATTTTGCATCGTCTCATTCTCTTTAAAGTCACTTTAAGCACCTTCTAAACCTCATTTTGCATCGTCTCATTCTCTTTAAAGTCACTTTAAGCACCTTCTAAACCTCATTTTGCATCGTCTCATTCTCTTTAAAGTCACTTTAAGCACCTTCTAAACACTATTTTGCATCGTCTCATTCTCTTTAAAGTCACTTTAAGCACCTTCTAAACACCATTTTGCATCGTCTCATTCTCTTTAAAGTCACTTTAAGCACCTTCTAAACCTCATTTTGCATCGTCTCATTCTCTTTAAAGGTCACTTTAAGCACCTTCTAAACCTCATTTTGCATCGTCTCATTCTCTTTAAAGTCACTTTAAGCACCTTCTAAACCTCATTTTGCATCGTCTCATTCTCTTTAAAGTCACCTTAAGCACCTTCTAAACACCATTTTGCATCGTCTCATTCTCTTTAAAGTCACCTTAAGCACCTTCTAAACCTCATTTTGCATCGTCTCATTCTCTTTAAAGTCACTTTAAGCACCTTCTAAACACCATTTTGCATCGTCTCATTCTCTTTAAAGTCACTTTAAGCACCTTCTAAACCTCATTTTGCATCGTCTCATTCTCTTTAAAGTCACCTTAAGCACCTTCTAAACACCATTTTGCATCGTCTCATTCTCTTTAAAGTCACCTTAAGCACCTTCTAAACCTCATTTTGCATCGTCTCATTCTCTTTAAAGTCACTTTAAGCACCTTCTAAACACCATTTTGCATCGTCTCATTCTCTTTAAAGTCACTTTAAGCACCTTCTAAACCTCATTTTGCATCGTCTCATTCTCTTTAAAGTCACTTTAAGCACCTTCTAAACCTCATTTTGCATCGTCTCATTCTCTTTAAAGTCACTTTAAGCACCTTCTAAACCTCATTTTGCATCGTCTCATTCTCTTTAAAGTCACTTTAAGCACCTTCTAAACCTCATTTTGCATCGTCTCATTCTCTTTAAAGTCACTTTAAGCACCTTCTAAACACCATTTTGCATCGTCTCATTCTCTTTAAAGTCACTTTAAGCACCTTCTAAACACCATTTTGCATCGTCTCATTCTCTTTAAAGTCACTTTAAGCACCTTCTAAACCTCATTTTGCATCGTCTCATTCTCTTTAAAGTCACTTTAAGCACCTTCTAAACCTCATTTTGCATCGTCTCATTCTCTTGAAAGTCACTTTAAGCACCTTCTAAACCTCATTTTGCATCGTCTCATTCTCTTTAAAGTCACCTTAAGCACCTTCTAAACACCATTTTGCATCGTCTCATTCTCTTTAAAGTCACCTTAAGCACCTTCTAAACCTCATTTTGCATCGTCTCATTCTCTTTAAAGTCACTTTAAGCACCTTCTAAACACCATTTTGCATCGTCTCATTCTCTTTAAAGTCACTTTAAGCACCTTCTAAACCTCATTTTGCATCGTCTCATTCTCTTTAAAGTCACTTTAAGCACCTTCTAAACCTCATTTTGCATCGTCTCATTCTCTTTAAAGTCACTTTAAGCACCTTCTAAACCTCATTTTGCATCGTCTCATTCTCTTTAAAGTCACTTTAAGCACCTTCTAAACCTCATTTTGCATCGTCTCATTCTCTTTAAAGTCACTTTAAGCACCTTCTAAACTTCATTTTGCATCGTCTCATTCTCTTTAAAGTCACTTTAAGCACCTTCTAAACCTCATTTTGCATCGTCTCATTCTCTTTAAAGTCACCTTAAGCACCTTCTAAACACCATTTTGCATCGTCTCATTCTCTTTAAAGTCACCTTAAGCACCTTCTAAACACCATTTTGCATCGTCTCATTCTCTTTAAAGTCACCTTAAGCACCTTTCAAACACCATTTTGCATCGTCTCATTCTCTTTAAAGTCACCTTAAGCACCTTCTAAACACCATTTTGCATCGTCTCATTCTCTTTAAAGTCACTTTAAGCACCTTCTAAAGACCATTTTGCATCGTCTCATTCTCTTTAAAGTCACTTTAAGCACCTTCTAAACCTCATTTTGCATCGTCTCATTCTCTTTAAAGTCACTTTAAGCACCTTCTAAACACCATTTTGCATCGTCTCATTCTCTTTAAAGTCACTTTAAGCACCTTCTAAACCTCATTTTGCATCGTCTCATTCTCTTTAAAGTCACCTTAAGCACCTTCTAAAGACCATTTTGCATCGTCTCATTCTCTTTAAAGTCACTTTAAGCACCTTCTAAACCTCATTTTGCATCGTCTCATTCTCTTTAAAGTCACTTTAAGCACCTTCTAAACCTCATTTTGCATCGTCTCATTCTCTTTAAAGTCACTTTAAGCACCTTCTAAACCTCATTTTGCATCGTCTCATTCTCTTTAAAGTCACTTTAAGCACCTTCTAAACCTCATTTTGCATCGTCTCATTCTCTTTAGAGTCACCTTAAGCACCTTCTAAACCTCATTTTGCATCGTCTCATTCTCTTTAAAGTCACCTTAAGCACCTTCTAAACACCATTTTGCATCGTCTCATTCTCTTTAAAGTCACCTTAAGCACCTTCTAAACCTCATTTTGCATCGTCTCATTCTCTTTAAAGTCACCTTAAGCACCTTCTAAACCTCATTTTGCATCGTCTCATTCTCTTTAAAGTCACTTTAAGCACCTTCTAAACCTCATTTTGCATCGTCTCATTCTCTTTAAAGTCACTTTAAGCACCTTCTAAACACCATTTTGCATCGTCTCATTCTCTTTAAAGTCACTTTAAGCACCTTCTAAACACCATTTTGCATCGTCTCATTCTCTTTAAAGTCACCTTAAGCACCTTCTAAACCTCATTTTGCATCGTCTCATTCTCTTTAAAGTCACTTTAAGCACCTTCTAAACACCATTTTGCATCGTCTCATTCTCTTTAAAGTCACTTTAAGCACCTTCTAAACCTCATTTTGCATCGTCTCATTCTCTTTAAAGTCACCTTAAGCACCTTCTAAACCTCATTTTGCATCGTCTCATTCTCTTTAAAGTCACTTTAAGCACCTTCTAAACCTCATTTTGCATCGTCTCATTCTTTTTAAAGTCACCTTAAGCACCTTCTAGACACCATTTTGCATCGTCTCATTCTCTTTAAAGTCACTTTAAGCACCTTCTAAACACCATTTTGCATCGTCTCATTCTCTTTAAAGTCACTTTAAGCACCTTCTAAACACCATTTTGTATCGTCTCATTCTCTTTAAAGTCACTTTAAGCACCTTCTAAACCTCATTTTGCATCGTCTCATTCTCTTTAAAGTCACTTTAAGCACCTTCTAAACCTCATTTTGCATCGTCTCATTCTCTTTAAAGTCACTTTAAGCACCTTCTAAACCTCATTTTGCATCGTCTCATTCTCTTTAAAGTCACTTTAAGCACCTTCTAAACACCATTTTGCATCGTCTCATTCTCTTTAAAGTCACTTTAAGCACCTTCTAAACCTCATTTTGCATCGTCTCATTCTCTTTAAAGTCACTTTAAGCACCTTCTAAACCTCATTTTGCATCGTCTCATTCTCTTTAAAGTCACTTTAAGCACCTTCTAAACCTCATTTTGCATCGTCTCATTCTCTTTAGAGTCACCTTAAGCACCTTCTAAACCTCATTTTGCATCGTCTCATTCTCTTTAAAGTCACCTTAAGCACCTTCTAAACCTCATTTTGCATCGTCTCATTCTCTTTAAAGTCACTTTAAGCATCTTCTAAACACCATTTTGCATCGTCTCATTCTCTTTAAAGTCACCTTAAGCACCTTCTAAACACCATTTTGCATCGTCTCATTCTCTTTAAAGTCACTTTAAGCACCTTCTAAACACCATTTTGCATCGTCTCATTCTCTTTAAAGTCACCTTAAGCACCTTCTAAACACCATTTTGCATCGTCTCATTCTCTTTAAAGTCACTTTAAGCACCTTCTAAACACCATTTTGCATCGTCTCATTCTCTTTAAAGTCACTTTAAGCACCTTCTAAACACCATTTTGCATCGTCTCATTCTCTTTAAAGTCACCTTAAGCACCTTCTAAAGACCATTTTGCATCGTCTCATTCTCTTTAAAGTCACTTTAAGCACCTTCTAAACACCATTTTGCATCGTCTCATTCTCTTTAAAGTCACTTTAAGCACCTTCTAAACCTCATTTTGCATCGTCTCATTCTCTTTAAAGTCACTTTAAGCACCTTCTAAACACCATTTTGCATCGTCTCATTCTCTTTAAAGTCACTTTAAGCACCTTCTAAACACCATTTTGCATCGTCTCATTCTCTTTAAAGTCACCTTAAGCACCTTCTAAACACCATTTTGCATCGTCTCATTCTCTTTAAAGTCACCTTAAGCACCTTCTAAACACCATTTTGCATCGTCTCATTCTCTTTAAAGTCACCTTAAGCACCTTCTAAACCTCATTTTGCATCGTCTCATTCTCTTTAAAGTCACTTTAAGCACCTTCTAAACCTCATTTTGCATCGTCTCATTCTCTTTAAAGTCACTTTAAGCACCTTCTAAACCTCATTTTGCATCGTCTCATTCTCTTTAAAGTCACCTTAAGCACCTTCTAAACCTCATTTTGCATCGTCTCATTCTCTTTAAAGTCACTTTAAGCACCTTCTAAACCTCATTTTGCATCGTCTCATTCTCTTTAAAGTCACCTTAAGCACCTTCTAAACACCATTTTGCATCGTCTCATTCTCTTTAAAGTCACCTTAAGCACCTTCTAAACACCATTTTGCATCGTCTCATTCTCTTTAAAGTCACTTTAAGCACCTTCTAAACCTCATTTTGCATCGTCTCATTCTCTTTAAAGTCACCTTAAGCACCTTCTAAACACCATTTTGCATCGTCTCATTCTCTTTAAAGTCACTTTAAGCACCTTCTAAACACCATTTTGCATCGTCTCATTCTCTTTAAAGTCACTTTAAGCACCTTCTAAACCTCATTTTGCATCGTCTCATTCTCTTTAAAGTCACCTTAAGCACCTTCTAAACACCATTTTGCATCGTCTCATTCTCTTTAAAGTCACCTTAAGCACCTTCTAAACACCATTTTGCATCGTCTCATTCTCTTTAAAGTCACTTTAAGCACCTTCTAAACACCATTTTGCATCGTCTCATTCTCTTTAAAGTCACTTTAAGCACCTTCTAAACCTCATTTTGCATCGTCTCATTCTCTTTAAAGTCACTTTAAGCACCTTCTAAACACCATTTTGCATCGTCTCATTCTCTTTAAAGTCACTTTAAGCACCTTCTAAACACCATTTTGCATCGTCTCATTCTCTTTAAAGTCACCTTAAGCACCTTCTAAACCTCATTTTGCATCGTCTCATTCTCTTTAAAGTCACCTTAAGCACCTTCTAAACACCATTTTGCATCGTCTCATTCTCTTTAAAGTCACTTTAAGCACCTTCTAAACCTCATTTTGCATCGTCTCATTCTCTTTAAAGTCACCTTAAGCACCTTTCAAACCTCATTTTGCATCGTCTCATTCTTTTTAAAGTCACTTTAAGCACCTTCTAAACACCATTTTGCATCGTCTCATTCTCTTTAAAGTCACCTTAAGCACCTTCTAAAGACCATTTTGCATCGTCTCATTCTCTTTAAAGTCACTTTAAGCACCTTCTAAACCTCATTTTGCATCGTCTCATTCTCTTTAAAGTCACTTTAAGCACCTTCTAAACACCATTTTGCATCGTCTCATTCTCTTTAAAGTCACCTTAAGCACCTTCTAAACACCATTTTGCATCGTCTCATTCTCTTTAAAGTCACTTTAAGCACCTTCTAAACCTCATTTTGCATCGTCTCATTCTCTTTAAAGTCACCTTAAGCACCTTCTAAACACCATTTTGCATCGTCTCATTCTCTTTAAAGTCACTTTAAGCACCTTCTAAACCTCATTTTGCATCGTCTCATTCTCTTTAAAGTCACCTTAAGCACCTTCTAAACACCATTTTGCATCGTCTCATTCTCTTTAAAGTCACTTTAAGCACCTTCTAAACCTCATTTTGCATCGTCTCATTCTCTTTAAAGTCACTTTAAGCACCTTCTAAACCTCATTTTGCATCGTCTCATTCTCTTTAAAGTCACTTTAAGCACCTTCTAAACACCATTTTGCATCGTCTCATTCTCTTTAAAGTCACTTTAAGCACCTTCTAAACACCATTTTGCATCGTCTCATTCTCTTTAAAGTCACCTTAAGCACCTTCTAAACACCATTTTGCATCGTCTCATTCTCTTTAAAGTCACTTTAAGCACCTTCTAAACACCATTTTGCATCGTCTCATTCTCTTTAAAGTCACTTTAAGCACCTTCTAAACCTCATTTTGCATCGTCTCATTCTTCTTAATTACAAATTACAAAATTCTAAACCTCATTTTGCATCGTCTCATTCTCTTTAAAGTCACTTTAAGCACCTTCTAAACCTCATTTTGCATCGTCTCATTCTCTTTAAAGTCACTTTAAGCACCTTCTAAACACTATTTTGCATCGTCTCATTCTCTTTAAAGTCACTTTAAGCACCTTCTAAACCTCATTTTGCATCGTCTCATTCTCTTTAAAGTCGCCTTAAGCACCTTCTAAACACCATTTTGCATCGTCTCATTCTCTTTAAAGTCACTTTAAGCACCTTCTAAACCTCATTTTGCATCGTCTCATTCTCTTTAAAGTCACCTTAAGCACCTTCTAAAGACCATTTTGCATCGTCTCATTCTCTTTAAAGTCACTTTAAGCACCTTCTAAACCTCATTTTGCATCGTCTCATTCTCTTTAAAGTCACTTTAAGCACCTTCTAAACCTCATTTTGCATCGTCTCATTCTCTTTAAAGTCACTTTAAGCACCTTCTAAACCTCATTTTGCATCGTCTCATTCTCTTTAAAGTCACCTTAAGCACCTTCTAAACCTCATTTTGCATCGTCTCATTCTCTTTAAAGTCACTTTAAGCACCTTCTAAACACCATTTTGCATCGTCTCATTCTCTTTAAAGTCACTTTAAGCACCTTCTAAACCTCATTTTGCATCGTCTCATTATCTTTAAAGTCACTTTAAGCACCTTCTAAACCTCATTTTGCATCGTCTCATTCTCTTTAAAGTCACTTTAAGCACCTTCTAAACACCATTTTGCATCGTCTCATTCTCTTTAAAGTCACCTTAAGCACCTTCTAAACCTCATTTTGCATCGTCTCATTCTCTTTAAAGTCACTTTAAGCACCTTCTAAACACCATTTTGCATCGTCTCATTCTCTTTAAAGTCACCTTAAGCACCTTCTAAACACCATTTTGCATCGTCTCATTCTCTTTAAAGTCACTTTAAGCACCTTCTAAACACCATTTTGCATCGTCTCATTCTCTTTAAAGTCACCTTAAGCACCTTCTAAACACCATTTTGCATCGTCTCATTCTCTTTAAAGTCACTTTAAGCACCTTCTAAACACCATTTTGCATCGTCTCATTCTCTTTAAAGTCACTTTAAGCACCTTCTAAACCTCATTTTGCATCGTCTCATTCTCTTTAAAGTCACCTTAAGCACCTTCTAAAGACCATTTTGCATCGTCTCATTCTCTTTAAAGTCACTTTAAGCACCTTCTAAACCTCATTTTGCATCGTCTCATTCTCTTTAAAGTCACTTTAAGCACCTTCTAAACACCATTTTGCATCGTCTCATTCTCTTTAAAGTCACCTTAAGCACCTTCTAAACCTCATTTTGCATCGTCTCATTCTCTTTAAAGTCACCTTAAGCACCTTCTAAACACCATTTTGCATCGTCTCATTCTCTTTAAAGTCACCTTAAGCACCTTCTAAACACCATTTTGCATCGTCTCATTCTCTTTAAAGTCACTTTAAGCACCTTCTAAACCTCATTTTGCATCGTCTCATTCTCTTTAAAGTCACCTTAAGCACCTTCTAAAGACCATTTTGCATCGTCTCATTCTCTTTAAAGTCACTTTAAGCACCTTCTAAACCTCATTTTGCATCGTCTCATTCTCTTTAAAGTCACTTTAAGCACCTTCTAAACCTCATTTTGCATCGTCTCATTCTCTTTAAAGTCACTTTAAGCACCTTCTAAACCTCATTTTGCATCGTCTCATTCTCTTTAAAGTCACTTTAAGCACCTTCTAAACCTCATTTTGCATCGTCTCATTCTCTTTAGAGTCACCTTAAGCACCTTCTAAACCTCATTTTGCATCGTCTCATTCTCTTTAAAGTCACCTTAAGCACCTTCTAAACCTCATTTTGCATCGTCTCATTCTCTTTAAAGTCACCTTAAGCACCTTCTAAACACCATTTTGCATCGTCTCATTCTCTTTAAAGTCACCTTAAGCACCTTCTAAACACCATTTTGCGTCGTCTCATTCTCTTAAAAGTCACTTTAAGCACCTTCTAAACCTCATTTTGCATCGTCTCATTCTCTTTAAAGTCACCTTAAGCACCTTCTAAACCTCATTTTGCATCGTCTCATTCTCTTTAAAGTCACTTTAAGCACCTTCTAAACACCATTTTGCATCGTCTCATTCTCTTTAAAGTCACCTTAAGCACCTTCTAAAGACCATTTTGCATCGTCTCATTCTCTTTAAAGTCACTTTAAGCACCTTCTAAACACCATTTTGCATCGTCTCATTCTCTTTAAAGTCACTTTAAGCACCTTCTAAACCTCATTTTGCATCGTCTCATTCTCTTTAAAGTCACCTTAAGCACCTTCTAAACCTCATTTTGCATCGTCTCATTCTCTTTAAAGTCACTTTAAGCACCTTCTAAACCTCATTTTGCATCGTCTCATTCTCTTTAAAGTCACCTTAAGCACCTTCTAGACACCATTTTGCATCGTCTCATTCTCTTTAAAGTCACTTTAAGCACCTTCTAAACACCATTTTGCATCGTCTCATTCTCTTTAAAGTCACTTTAAGCACCTTCTAAACACCATTTTGTATCGTCTCATTCTCTTTAAAATCACTTTAAGCACCTTCTAAACCTCATTTTGCATCGTCTCATTCTCTTTAAAGTCACTTTTAAGCACCTTCTAAACCTCATTTTGCATCGTCTCATTCTCTTTAAAGTCACTTTAAGCACCTCTAAACACCATTTTGCATCGTCTCATTCTCTTTAAAGTCACTTTAAGCACCTTCTAAACCTCATTTTGCATCGTCTCATTCTCTTTAAAGTCACTTTAAGCACCTTCTAAACCTCATTTTGCATCGTCTCATTCTCTTTAAAGTCACTTTAAGCACCTTCTAACCTCATTTTGCATCGTCTCATTCTCTTTAAAGTCACTTTAAGCACCTTCTAAACCTCATTTGCATCGTCTCATTCTCTTTAAAGTCACTTTAAGCACCTTCTAAACACCATTTTGCATCGTCTCATTCTCTTTAAAGTCACCTTAAGCACCTTCTAAACACCATTTTGCATCGTCTCATTCTCTTTAAAGTCACTTTAAGCACCTTCTAAACACCATTTTGCATCGTCTCATTCTCTTTAAAGTCACTTTAAGCACCTTCTAAACACCATTTTGCATCGTCTCATTCTCTTTAAAGTCACCTTAAGCACCTTCTAAAGACCATTTTGCATCGTCTCATTCTCTTTAAAGTCACTTTAAGCACCTTCTAACACCATTTTGCATCGTCTCATTCTCTTTAAAGTCACTTTAAGCACCTTCTAAACCTCATTTTGCATCGTCTCATTCTCTTTAAAGTCACTTTAAGCACCTTCTAAACACCATTTTGCATCGTCTCATTCTCTTTAAAGTCACTTTAAGCACCTTCTAAACACCATTTTGCATCGTCTCATTCTCTTTAAAGTCACCTTAAGCACCTTCTAAACACCATTTTGCATCGTCTCATTCTCTTTAAAGTCACTTTAAGCACCTTCTAAACCTCATTTTGCATCGTCTCATTCTCTTTAAAGTCACCTTAAGCACCTTCTAAACACCATTTTGCATCGTCTCATTCTCTTTAAAGTCACCTTAAGCACCTTCTAAACACCATTTTGCATCGTCTCATTCTCTTTAAAGTCACTTTAAGCACCTTCTAAACACCATTTTGCATCGTCTCATTCTCTTTAAAGTCACTTTAAGCACCTTCTAAACCTCATTTTGCATCGTCTCATTCTCTTTAAAGTCACTTTAAGCACCTTCTAAACCTCATTTTGCATCGTCTCATTCTCTTTTAAAGTCACTTTAAGCACCTTCTAAACCTCATTTTGCATCGTCTCATTCTCTTTAAAGTCACTTTAAGCACCTTCTAAACACCATTTTGCATCGTCTCATTCTCTTTAAAGTCACCTTAAGCACCTTCTAAACACCATTTTGCATCGTCCTCATTCTCTTTAAAGTCACCTTAAGCACCTTCTAAACCTCATTTTGCATCGTCTCATTCTCTTTAAAGTCACTTTAAGCACCTTCTAAACCTCATTTTGCATCGTCTCATTCTCTTTAAAGTCACTTTAAGCACCTTCTAAACCTCATTTTGCATCGTCTCATTCTCTTTAAAGTCACTTTAAGCACCTTCTAAACACCATTTTGCATCGTCTCATTCTCTTTAAAGTCACCTTAAGCACCTTCTAAACACCATTTTGCATCGTCTCATTCTCTTTAAAGTCACTTTAAGCACCTTCTAAACCTCATTTTGCATCGTCTCATTCTCTTTAAAGTCACCTTAAGCACCTTCTAAACACCATTTTGCATCGTCTCATTCTCTTTAAAGTCACCTTAAGCACCTTCTAAACACCATTTTGCATCGTCTCATTCTCTTTAAAGTCACTTTAAGCACCTTCTAAAACACCATTTTGCATCGTCTCATTCTCTTTAAAGTCACTTTAAGCACCTTCTAAACACCATTTTGCATCGTCTCATTCTCTTTAAAGTCACCTTAAGCACCTTCTAAACACCATTTTGCATCGTCTCATTCTCTTTAAAGTCACTTTAAGCACCTTCTAAACACCATTTTGCATCGTCTCATTCTCTTTAAAGTCACTTTAAGCACCTTCTAAACCTCATTTTGCATCGTCTCATTCTCTTAAAGTCACTTTAAGCACCTTCTAAACACCATTTTGCATCGTCTCATTCTCTTTAAAGTCACTTTAAGCCCTTCTAAACACCATTTTGCATCGTCTCATTCTCTTTAAAGTCACTTTAAGCACCTTCTAAACCTCATTTTGCATCGTCTCATTCTCTTTAAAGTCACTTTAAGCACCTTCTAAACCTCATTTTGCATCGTCTCATCTCTTTAAAGTCACTTTAAGCACCTTCTAAACCTCATTTTGCATCGTCTCATTCTCTTTAAAGTCACTTTAAGCACCTTCTAAAGCACCATTTTGCATCGTCTCATTCTCTTTAAAGTCACCTTAAGCACCTTCTAAACACCATTTTGCATCGTCTCATTCTCTTTAAAGTCACCTTAAGCACCTTTCTAAACCTCATTTTGCATCGTCTCATTCTCTTTAAAGTCACTTTAAGCACCTTCTAAACCTCATTTTGCATCGTCTCATTCTCTTTAAAGTCACTTTAAGCACCTTCTAAACCTCATTTTGCATCGTCTCATTCTCTTTAAAGTCACCTTAAGCACCTTCTAAACCTCATTTTGCATCGTCTCATTCTCTTTAAAGTCACTTTAAGCACCTTCTAAACCTCATTTTTGCATCGTCTCATTCTCTTTAAAGTCACCTTAAGCACCTTCTAAACACCATTTTGCATCGTCTCATTCTCTTTAAAGTCACCTTAAGCACCTTCTAAACACCATTTTGCATCGTCTCATTCTCTTTTAAAGTCACTTTAAGCACCTTCTAAACCTCATTTTGCATCGTCTCATTCTCTTTAAAGTCACCTTAAGCACCTTCTAAACACCATTTTGCATCGTCTCATTCTCTTTAAAGTCACCTTAAGCACCTTCTAAACACCATTTTGCATCGTCTCATTCTCTTTAAAGTCACTTTAAGCACCTCTAAACACCATTTTGCATCGTCTCATTCTCTTTAAAGTCACTTTAAGCACCTTCTAAACCTCATTTTGCATCGTCTCATTCTCTTTAAAGTCACTTTAAGCACCTTCTAAACACCATTTTGCATCGTCCTCATTCTCTTTAAAGTCACTTTAAGCACCTTCTAAACACCATTTTGCATCGTCTCATTCTCTTTAAAGTCACCTTAAGCACCTTCTAAACCTCATTTTGCATCGTCTCATTCTCTTTAAAGTCACCTTAAGCACCTTCTAAACACCATTTTGCATCGTCTCATTCTCTTTAAAGTCACTTTAAGCACCTTCTAAACCTCATTTTGCATCGTCTCATTCTCTTTAAAGTCACCTTAAGCACCTTTCAAACCTCATTTTGCATCGTCTGATTCTCTTTAAAGTCACTTTAAGCACCTTCTAAACACCATTTTGCATCGTCTCATTCTCTTTAAAGTCACCTTAAGCACCTTCTAAAGACCATTTTGCATCGTCTCATTCTCTTTAAAGTCACTTTAAGCACCTTCTAAACCTCATTTTGCATCGTCTCATTCTCTTTAAAGTCACTTTAAGCACCTTCTAAACCTCATTTTGCATCGTCTCATTCTCTTTAAAGTCACCTTAAGCACCTTCTAAACACCATTTTGCATCGTCTCATTCTCTTTAAAGTCACCTTAAGCACCTTCTAAACACCATTTTGCATCGTCTCATTCTCTTTAAAGTCACTTTAAGCACCTTCTAAACCTCATTTTGCATCGTCTCATTCTCTTTAAAGTCACCTTAAGCACCTTTCAAACCTCATTTTGCATCGTCTCATTCTCTTTAAAGTCACCTTAAGCACCTTCTAAACCTCATTTTGCATCGTCTCATTCTCTTTAAAGTCACTTTAAGCACCTTCTAAACACCATTTTGCATCGTCTCATTCTCTTTAAAGTCACTTTAAGCACCTTCTAAACACCATTTTGCATCGTCTCATTCTCTTTAAAGTCACCTTAAGCACCTTCTAAACCTCATTTTGCATCGTCTCATTCTCTTTAAAGTCACCTTAAGCACCTTCTAAACACCATTTTGCATCGTCTCATTCTCTTTAAAGTCACCTTAAGCACCTTCTAAACCTCATTTTGCATCGTCTCATTCTCTTTAAAGTCACTTTAAGCACCTTCTAAACCTCATTTTGCATCGTCTCATTCTCTTTAAAGTCACTTTAAGCACCTTCTAAACACCATTTTTGCATCGTCTCATTCTCTTTAAAGTCACTTTAAGCACCCTTCTAAACACCATTTTGCATCGTCTCATTCTCTTTAAAGTCACCTTAAGCACCTTCTAAACACCATTTTGCATCGTCTCATTCTCTTTAAAGTCACTTTAAGCACCTTCTAAACACCATTTTGCATCGTCTCATTCTCTTTAAAGTCACTTTAAGCACCTTCTAAACCTCATTTTGCATCGTCTCATTCTCTTTAAAGTCACCTTAAGCACCTTCTAAACCTCATTTTGCATCGTCTCATTCTCTTTTAAAGTCACTTTAAGCACCTTCTAAACACTATTTTGCATCGTTTCATTCTCTTTTAAAGTCACTTTAAGCACCTTCTAAACACCATTTTGCATCGTCCTCATTCTCTTTAAAGTCACTTTAAGCACCTTCTAAACCTCATTTTGCATCGTCCTCATTCTCTTTAAAGTCACTTTAAGCACCTTCTAAACCTCATTTTGCATCGTCTCATTCTCTTTAAAGTCACTTTAAGCACCTTCTAAACCTCATTTTGCATCGTCTCATTCTCTTTAAAAGTCACCTTAAGCACCTTCTAAAGACCATTTTGCATCGTCTCATTCTCTTTAAAGTCAATTTAAGCACCTTCTAAACCTCATTTTGCATCGTCTCATTCTCTTTAAAGTCACCTTAAGCACCTTCTAAACACCATTTTTGCATCGTCTCATTCTCTTTAAAGTCACCTTAAGCACCTTCTAAACACCATTTTGCATCGTCTCATTCTCTTTAAAGTCAATTTAAGCACCTTCTAAACCTCATTTTGCATCGTCTCATTCTCTTAAAAGTCACCTTAAGCACCTTCTAAAGACCATTTTGCATCGTCTCATTCTCTTTAAAGTCACCTTAAGCACCTTCTAAACACCATTTTGCATCGTCTCATTCTCTTTAAAGTCACTTTAAGCACCTTCCTAAACCTCATTTTGCATCGTCTCATTCTCTTTAAAGTCACTTTAAGCACCTTCTAAACACCATTTTGCATCGTCTCATTCTCTTTAAAGTCACTTTAAGCACCTTCTAAACACCATTTTGCATCGTCTCATTCTCTTTAAAGTCACTTTAAGCACCTCCTAAACCTCATTTTGCATCGTCTCATTCTCTTTAAAGTCACTTTAAGCACCTTCTAAACCTCATTTTGCATCGTCTCATTCTCTTTAAAGTCACCTTAAGCACCTTCTAAACACCATTTTGCATCGTCTCATTCTCTTTAAAGTCACTTTAAGCACCTTCTAAACCTCATTTTGCATCGTCTCATTCTCTTTTAAAGTCACTTTAAGCACCTTCTAAACCTCATTTTGCATCGTCTCATTCTCTTTAAAGTCACTTTAAGCACCTTCTAAACACCATTTTGCATCGTCTCATTCTCTTTAAGTCACTTTAAGCACCTTCTAAACCTCATTTTGCATCGTCTCATTCTCTTTAAAGTCACTTTAAGCACCTTCTAAACCTCATTTTGCATCGTCCTCATTCTCTTTAAAGTCACTTTAAGCACCTTCTAAACCTCATTTTGCATCGTCTCATTCTCTTTAAAGTCACTTTAAGCACCTTCTAA
Organism: Anopheles coustani; assembly: GCF_943734705.1. NCBI lineage: Eukaryota > Metazoa > Arthropoda > Insecta > Diptera > Culicidae > Anopheles > Anopheles coustani. The sequence goes on from NW_026525240.1 coordinate 15,404, forward strand.
ACCTCATTTTGCATCGTCTCATTCTCTTTAAAGTCACCTTAAGCACCTTCTAAAGACCATTTTGCATCGTCTCATTCTCTTTAAAGTCACTTTAAGCACCTTCTAAAGACCATTTTGCATCGTCTCATTCTCTTTAAAGTCACTTTAAGCACCTTCTAAACCTCATTTTGCATCGTCTCATTCTCTTTAAAGTCACTTTAAGCACCTTCTAAACCTCATTTTGCATCGTCTCATTCTCTTTAAAGTCACTTTAAGCACCTTCTAAACCTCATTTTGCATCGTCTCATTCTCTTTAAAGTCACTTTAAGCACCTTCTAAACACCATTTTGCATCGTCTCATTCTCTTTAAAGTCACTTTAAGCACCTTCTAAACACCATTTTGCATCGTCTCATTCTCTTTAAAGTCACTTTAAGCACCTTCTAAACCTCATTTTGCATCGTCTCATTCTCTTTAAAGTCACCTTAAGCACCTTCTAAACACCATTTTGCATCGTCTCATTCTCTTTAAAGTCACTTTAAGCACCTTCTAAACCTCATTTTGCATCGTCTCATTCTCTTTAAAGTCACTTTAAGCACCTTCTAAACCTCATTTTGCATCGTCTCATTCTCTTTAAAGTCACCTTAAGCACCTTCTAAAGACCATTTTGCATCGTCTCATTCTCTTTAAAGTCACTTTAAGCACCTTCTAAACCTCATTTTGCATCGTCTCATTCTCTTTAAAGTCACTTTTAAGCACCTTCTAAACCTCATTTTGCATCGTCTCATTCTCTTTAGAGTCACCTTAAGCACCTTCTAAACCTCATTTTGCATCGTCTCATTCTCTTTAAAGTCACTTTAAGCACCTTCTAAACCTCATTTTGCATCGTCTCATTCTCTTTAAAGTCACTTTAAGCACCTTCTAAACCTCATTTTGCATCGTCTCATTCTCTTTAAAGTCACTTTAAGCACCTTCTAAACACCATTTTGCATCGTCTCATTCTCTTTAAAGTCACCTTAAGCACCTTCTAAACACCATTTTGCATCGTCTCATTCTCTTTAAAGTCACCTTAAGCACCTTCTAAACACCATTTTGCATCGTCTCATTCTCTTTAAAGTCACTTTAAGCACCTTCTAAACCTCATTTTGCATCGTCTCATTCTCTTTAAAGTCACTTTAAGCACCTTCTAAACACCATTTTGCATCGTCTCATTCTCTTTATAGTCACCTTAAGCACCTTCTAAACCTCATTTTGCATCGTCTCATTCTCTTTAAAGTCACTTTAAGCACCTTCTAAACACCATTTTGCATCGTCTCATTCTCTTTAAAGTCACTTTAAGCACCTTCTAAACCTCATTTTGCATCGTCTCATTCTCTTTAAAGTCACCTTAAGCACCTTCTAAACACCATTTTGCATCGTCTCATTCTCTTTAAAGTCACCTTAAGCACCTTCTAAACACCATTTTGCATCGTCTCATTCTCTTTAAAGTCACCTTAAGCACCTTCTAAACACCATTTTGCATCGTCTCATTCTCTTTAAAGTCACTTTAAGCACCTTCTAAACCTCATTTTGCATCGTCTCATTCTCTTTAAAGTCACCTTAAGCACCTTCTAAACCTCATTTTGCATCGTCTCATTCTCTTTAAAGTCACTTTAAGCACCTTCTAAACCTCATTTTGCATCGTCTCATTCTCTTTAAAGTCACCTTAAGCACCTTCTAAAGACCATTTTGCATCGTCTCATTCTCTTTAAAGTCACTTTAAGCACCTTCTAAACCTCATTTTGCATCGTCTCATTCTCTTTAAAGTCACCTTAAGCACCTTCTAAACACCATTTTGCATCGTCTCATTCTCTTTAAAGTCACTTTAAGCACCTTCTAAACCTCATTTTGCATCGTCTCATTCTCTTTAAAGTCACCTTAAGCACCTTCTAAAGACCATTTTGCATCGTCTCATTCTCTTTAAAGTCACTTTAAGCACCTTCTAAACACCATTTTGCATCGTCTCATTCTCTTTAAAGTCACTTTAAGCACCTTCTAAACCTCATTTTGCATCGTCTCATTCTCTTTAAAGTCACCTTAAGCACCTTCTAAACCTCATTTTGCATCGTCTCATTCTCTTTAAAGTCACTTTAAGCACCTTCTAAACCTCATTTTGCATCGTCTCATTCTCTTTAAGTCACCTTAAGCACCTTCTAAACACCATTTTGCATCGTCTCATTCTCTTTAAAGTCACTTTAAGCACCTTCTAAACCTCATTTTGCATCGTCTCATTCTCTTTAAAGTCACCTTAAGCACCTTCTAAACACCATTTTGCATCGTCTCATTCTCTTTAAAGTCACTTTAAGCACCTTCTAAACCTCATTTTGCATCGTCTCATTCTCTTTAAAGTCACCTTAAGCACCTTCTAAACACCATTTTGCATCGTCTCATTCTCTTTAAAGTCAATTTAAGCACCTTCTAAACCTCATTTTGCATCGTCTCATTCTCTTTAAAGTCACTTTAAGCACCTTCTAAACCTCATTTTGCATCGTCTCATTCTCTTTAAAGTCACCTTAAGCACCTTCTAAACACCATTTTGCATCGTCTCATTCTCTTTAAAGTCACTTTAAGCACCTTCTAAACCTCATTTTGCATCGTCTCATTCTCTTTAAAGTCACTTTAAGCACCTTCTAAACACCATTTTGCATCGTCTCATTCTCTTTAAAGTCACTTTAAGCACCTTCTAAACACCATTTTGCATCGTCTCATTCTCTTTAAAGTCACCTTAAGCACCTTCTAAACACCATTTTGCATCGTCTCATTCTCTTTAAAGTCACTTTAAGCACCTTCTAAACACCATTTTGCATCGTCTCATTCTCTTTAAAGTCACTTTAAGCACCTTCTAAACCTCATTTTGCATCGTCTCATTCTCTTTAAAGTCACTTTAAGCTCCTTCTAAACCTCATTTTGCATCGTCTCATTCTCTTTAAAGTCACTTTAAGCACCTTCTAAACCTCATTTTGCATCGTCTCATTCTCTTTAAAGTCACTTTAAGCACCTTCTAAACCTCATTTTGCATCGTCTCATTCTCTTTAAAGTCACCTTAAGCACCTTCTAAACCTCATTTTGCATCGTCTCATTCTCTTTAAAGTCACCTTAAGCACCTTCTAAACACCATTTTGCATCGTCTCATTCTCTTTAAAGTCACTTTAAGCACCTTCTAAACACCATTTTGCATCGTCTCATTCTCTTTAAAGTCACTTTAAGCACCTTCTAAACCTCATTTTGCATCGTCTCATTCTCTTTAAAGTCACCTTAAGCACCTTCTAAACACCATTTTGCATCGTCTCATTCTCTTTAAAGTCACTTTAAGCACCTTCTAAACCTCATTTTGCATCGTCTCATTCTCTTTAAAGTCACCTTAAGCACCTTCTAAACACCATTTTGCATCGTCTCATTCTCTTTAAAGTCACTTTAAGCACCTTCTAAACCTCATTTTGCATCGTCTCATTCTCTTTAAAGTCACTTTAAGCACCTTCTAAACCTCATTTTGCATCGTCTCATTCTCTTTAAAGTCACTTTAAGCACCTTCTAAAACTCATTTTGCATCGTCTCATTCTCTTTAAAGTCACTTTAAGCACCTTCTAAACCTCATTTTGCATCGTCTCATTCTCTTTAAAGTCACTTTAAGCACCTTCTAAACCTCATTTTGTATCGTCTCATTCTCTTTAAAGTCACCTTAAGCACCTTCTAAACACCATTTTGCATCGTCTCATTCTCTTTAAAGTCAATTTAAGCACCTTCTAAACCTCATTTTGCATCGTCTCATTCTCTTTAAAGTCACCTTAAGCACCTTCTAAAGACCATTTTGCATCGTCTCATTCTCTTTAAAGTCACCTTAAGCACCTTCTAAAGACCATTTTGCATCGTCTCATTCTCTTTAAAGTCACCTTAAGCACCTTCTAAACACCATTTTGCATCGTCTCATTCTCTTTAAAGTCACCTTAAGCACCTTCTAAACCTCATTTTGCATCGTCTCATTCTCTTTAAAGTCACCTTAAGCACCTTCTAAACACCATTTTGCATCGTCTCATTCTCTTTAAAGTCACTTTAAGCACCTTCTAAACACCATTTTGCATCGTCTCATTCTCTTTAAAGTCACTTTAAGCACCTTCTAAACCTCATTTTGCATCGTCTCATTCTCTTTAAAGTCACCTTAAGCACCTTCTAAACCTCATTTTGCATCGTCTCATTCTCTTTAAAGTCACCTTAAGCACCTTCTAAAGACCATTTTGCATCGTCTCATTCTCTTTAAAGTCAATTTAAGCACCTTCTAAACCTCATTTTGCATCGTCTCATTCTCTTTAAAGTCACCTTAAGCACCTTCTAAAGACCATTTTGCATCGTCTCATTCTCTTTAAAGTCACCTTAAGCACCTTCTAAACACCATTTTGCATCGTCTCATTCTCTTTAAAGTCACCTTAAGCACCTTCTAAACCTCATTTTGCATCGTCTCATTCTCTTTAAAGTCACCTTAAGCACCTTCTAAACACCATTTTGCATCGTCTCATTCTCTTTAAAGTCACTTTAAGCACCTTCTAAACACCATTTTGCATCGTCTCATTCTCTTTAAAGTCACTTTAAGCACCTTCTAAACCTCATTTTGCATCGTCTCATTCTCTTTAAAGTCACTTTAAGCACCTTCTAAACCTCATTTTGCATCGTCTCATTCTCTTTAAAGTCACCTGAAGCACCTTCTAAAGACCATTTTGCATCGTCTCATTCTCTTTAAAGTCACTTTAAGCACCTTCTAAACACCATTTTGCATCGTCTCATTCTCTTTAAAGTCACTTTAAGCACCTTCTAAACACCATTTTGCATCGTCTCATTCTCTTTAAAGTCACCTTAAGCACCTTCTAAACCTCATTTTGCATCGTCTCATTCTCTTTAAAGTCACCTTAAGCACCTTCTAAACACCATTTTGCATCGTCTCATTCTCTTTAAAGTCACTTTAAGCACCTTCTAAACACCATTTTGCATCGTCTCATTCTCTTTAAAGTCACTTTAAGCACCTTCTAAACACCATTTTGCATCGTCTCATTCTCTTTAAAGTCACTTTAAGCACCTTCTAAACCTCATTTTGCATCGTCTCATTCTCTTTAAAGTCACTTTAAGCACCTTCTAAACCTCATTTTGCATCGTCTCATTCTCTTTAAAGTCACCTGAAGCACCTTCTAAAGACCATTTTGCATCGTCTCATTCTCTTTAAAGTCACTTTAAGCACCTTTTAAACCTCATTTTGCATCGTCTCATTCTCTTTAAAGTCACCTTAAGCACCTTCTAAACACCATTTTGCATCGTCTCATTCTCTTTAAAGTCACCTTAAGCACCTTCTAAAGACCATTTTGCATCGTCTCATTCTCTTTAAAGTCACCTTAAGCACCTTCTAAACACCATTTTGCATCGTCTCATTCTCTTTAAAGTCACTTTAAGCACCTTCTAAACACCATTTTGCATCGTCTCATTCTCTTTAAAGTCACTTTAAGCACCTTCTAAACCTCATTTTGCATCGTCTCATTCTCTTTAAAGTCACTTTAAGCACCTTCTAAACCTCATTTTGCATCGTCTCATTCTCTTTAAAGTCACTTTAAGCACCTTCTAAACCTCATTTTGCATCGTCTCATTCTCTTTAAAGTCACCTTAAGCACCTTCTAAAGACCATTTTGCATCGTCTCATTCTCTTTAAAGTCAATTTAAGCACCTTCTAAACCTCATTTTGCATCGTCTCATTCTCTTTAAAGTCACCTTAAGCACCTTCTAAAGACCATTTTGCATCGCCTCATTCTCTTTAAAGTCACCTTAAGCACCTTCTAAACACCATTTTGCATCGTCTCATTCTCTTTAAAGTCACCTTAAGCACCTTCTAAACCTCATTTTGCATCGTCTCATTCTCTTTAAAGTCACCTTAAGCACCTTCTAAACACCATTTTGCATCGTCTCATTCTCTTTAAAGTCACTTTAAGCACCTTCTAAACACCATTTTGCATCGTCTCATTCTCTTTAAAGTCACTTTAAGCACCTTCTAAACCTCATTTTGCATCGTCTCATTCTCTTTAAAGTCACCTTAAGCACCTTCTAAACCTCATTTTGCATCGTCTCATTCTCTTTAAAGTCACCTGAAGCACCTTCTAAAGACCATTTTGCATCGTCTCATTCTCTTTAAAGTCACTTTAAGCACCTTCTAAAGACCATTTTGCATCGTCTCATTCTCTTTAAAGTCACTTTAAGCACCTTCTAAACCTCATTTTGCATCGTCTCATTCTCTTTAAAGTCACCTTAAGCACCTTCTAAACACCATTTTGCATCGTCTCAATCTCTTTAAAGTCACTTTAAGCACCTTCTAAACACCATTTTGCATCGTCTCATTCTCTTTAAAGTCACTTTAAGCACCTTCTAAACCTCATTTTGCATCGTCTCATTCTCTTTAAAGTCACTTTAAGCACCTTCTAAACCTCATTTTGCATCGTCTCATTCTCTTTAAAGTCACTTTAAGCACCTTCTAAACCTCATTTTGCATCGTCTCATTCTCTTTAAAGTCACCTTAAGCACCTTCTTAACCTCATTTTGCATCGTCTCATTCTCTTTAAAGTCACTTTAAGCACCTTCTAAACACCATTTTGCATCGTCTCATTCTCTTTAAAGTCACTTTAAGCACCTTCTAAACACCATTTTGCATCGTCTCATTCTCTTTAAAGTCACCTTAAGCACCTTCTAAACACCATTTTGCATCGTCTCATTCTCTTTAAAGTCACTTTAAGCACCTTCTAAACCTCATTTTGCATCGTCTCATTCTCTTTAAAGTCACTTTAAGCACCTTCTAAACCTCATTTTGCATCGTCTCATTCTCTTTAAAGTCACCTTAAGCACCTTCTAAACACCATTTTGCATCGTCTCATTCTCTTTAAAGTCACTTTAAGCACCTTCTAAACACCATTTTGCATCGTCTCATTCTCTTTAAAGTCACCTTAAGCACCTTCTAAACCTCATTTTGCATCGTCTCATTCTCTTTAAAGTCACTTTAAGCACCTTCTAAACAGAATTTTGCATCGTCTCATTCTCTTTAAAGTCACCTTAAGTACCTTCTAAACACCATTTTGCATCGTCTCATTCTCTTTAAAGTCACCTTAAGCACCTTCTAAACCTCATTTTGCATCGTCTCATTCTCTTTAAAGTCACCTTAAGCACCTTCTAAACACCATTTTGCATCGTCTCATTCTCTTTAAAGTCACTTTAAGCACCTTCTAAACCTCATTTTGCATCGTCTCATTCTCTTTAAAGTCACTTTAAGCACCTTCTAAACCTCATTTTGCATCGTCTCATTCTCTTTAAAGTCACTTTAAGCACCTTCTAAACCTCATTTTGCATCGTCTCATTCTCTTTAAAGTCACCTTAAGCACCTTCTAAACACCATTTTGCATCGTCTCATTCTCTTTAAAGTCACTTTAAGCACCTTCTAAACACCATTTTGCATCGTCTCATTCTCTTTAAAGTCACTTTAAGCACCTTCTAAACCTCATTTTGCATCGTCTCATTCTCTTTAAAGTCACCTTAAGCACCTTCTAAACACCATTTTGCATCGTCTCATTCTCTTTAAAGTCACTTTAAGCACCTTCTAAACCTCATTTTGCATCGTCTCATTCTCTTTAAAGTCACCTTAAGCACCTTCTAAACACCATTTTGCATCGTCTCATTCTCTTTAAAGTCACTTTAAGCACCTTCTAAACCTCATTTTGCATCGTCTCATTCTCTTTAAAGTCACTTTAAGCACCTTCTAAACACCATTTTGCATCGTCTCATTCTCTTTAAAGTCACCTTAAGCACCTTCTAAACACCATTTTGCATCGTCTCATTCTCTTTAAAGTCACTTTAAGCACCTTCTAAACCTCATTTTGCATCGTCTCATTCTCTTTAAAGTCACCTTAAGCACCTTCTAAAGACCATTTTGCATCGTCTCATTCTCTTTAAAGTCACCTTAAGCCCCTTCTAAACACCATTTTGCATCGTCTCATTCTCTTTAAAGTCACTTTAAGCACCTTCTAAACACCATTTTGCATCGTCTCATTCTCTTTAAAGTCACTTTAAGCACCTTCTAAACCTCATTTTGCATCGTCTCATTCTCTTTAAAGTCACTTTAAGCACCTTCTAAACCTCATTTTGCATCGTCTCATTCTCTTTAAAGTCACCTTAAGCACCTTCTAAACACCATTTTGCATCGTCTCATTCTCTTTAAAGTCTCCTTAAGCACCTTCTAAACCTCATTTTGCATCGTCTCATTCTCTTTAAAGTCACTTTAAGCACCTTCTAAACCTCATTTTGCATCGTCTCATTCTCTTTAAAGTCACTTTAAGCACCTTCTAAACACCATTTTGCATCGTCTCATTCTCTTTAAAGTCACTTTAAGCACCTTCTAAACACCATTTTGCATCGTCTCATTCTCTTTAAAGTCACTTTAAGCACCTTCTAAACCTCATTTTGCATCGTCTCATTCTCTTTAAAGTCACCTTAAGCACCTTCTAAACACCATTTTGCATCGTCTCATTCTCTTTAAAGTCACTTTAAGCACCTTCTAAACCTCATTTTGCATCGTCTCATTCTCTTTAAAGTCACCTTAAGCACCTTCTAAACACCATTTTGCATCGTCTCATTCTCTTTAAAGTCACCTTAAGCACCTTCTAAACCTCATTTTGCATCGTCTCATTCTCTTTAAAGTCACCTTAAGCACCTTCTAAACACCATTTTGCATCGTCTCATTCTCTTTAAAGTCACTTTAAGCACCTTCTAAACCACATTTTGCATCGTCTCATTCTCTTTAAAGTCACTTTAAGCACCTTCTAAACCTCATTTTGCATCGTCTCATTCTCTTTAAAGTCACCTTAAGCACCTTCTAAACACCATTTTGCATCGTCTCATTCTCTTTAAAGTCACTTTAAGCACCTTCTAAACCTCATTTTGCATCGTCTCATTCTCTTTAAAGTCACCTTAAGCACCTTCTAAACCTCATTTTGCATCGTCTCATTCTCTTTAAAGTCACTTTAAGCACCTTCTAAACCTCATTTTGCATCGTCTCATTCTCTTTAAAGTCACCTTAAGCACCTTTCAAACCTCATTTTGCATCGTCTCATTCTCTTTAAAGTCACTTTAAGCACCTTCTAAACACCATTTTGCATCGTCTCATTCTCTTTAAAGTCACCTTAAGCACCTTCTAAAGACCATTTTGCATCGTCTCATTCTCTTTAAAGTCACTTTAAGCACCTTCTAAACCTCATTTTGCATCGTCTCATTCTCTTTAAAGTCACTTTAAGCACCTTCTAAACACCATTTTGCATCGTCTCATTCTCTTTAAAGTCACTTTAAGCACCTTCTAAACACCATTTTGCATCGTCTCATTCTCTTTAAAGTCACTTTAAGCACCTTCTAAACCTCATTTTGCATCGTCTCATTCTCTTTAAAGTCACTTTAAGCACCTTCTAAACACCATTCTGCATCGTCTCATTCTCTTTAAAGTCACCTTAAGCACCTTCTAAACACCATTTTGCATCGTCTCATTCTCTTTAAAGTCACCTTAAGCACCTTCTAAACACCATTTTGCATCGTCTCATTCTCTTTAAAGTCACCTTAAGCACCTTCTAAACCTCATTTTGCATCGTCTCATTCTCTTTAAAGTCACTTTAAGCACCTTCTAAACCTCATTTTGCATCGTCTCATTCTCTTTAAAGTCACTTTAAGCACCTTCTAAACCTCATTTTGCATCGTCTCATTCTCTTTAAAGTCACCTTAAGCACCTTCTAAACCTCATTTTGCATCGTCTCATTCTCTTTAAAGTCACTTTAAGCACCTTCTAAACCTCATTTTGCATCGTCTCATTCTCTTTAAAGTCACCTTAAGCACCTTCTAAACACCATTTTGCATCGTCTCATTCTCTTTAAAGTCACCTTAAGCACCTTCTAAACACCATTTTGCATCGTCTCATTCTCTTTAAAGTCACTTTAAGCACCTTCTAAACACCATTTTGCATCGTCTCATTCTCTTTAAAGTCACTTTAAGCACCTTCTAAACCTCATTTTGCATCGTCTCATTCTCTTTAAAGTCACCTTAAGCACCTTCTAAACACCATTTTGCATCGTCTCATTCTCTTTAAAGTCACTTTAAGCACCTTCTAAACCTCATTTTGCATCGTCTCATTCTCTTTAAAGTCACCTTAAGCACCTTCTAAACACCATTTTGCATCGTCTCATTCTCTTTAAAGTCACTTTAAGCACCTTCTAAACCTCATTTTGCATCGTCTCATTCTCTTTAAAGTCACTTTAAGCACCTTCTAAACACCATTTTGCATCGTCTCATTCTCTTTAAAGTCACCTTAAGCACCTTCTAAACACCATTTTGCATCGTCTCATTCTCTTTAAAGTCACTTTAAGCACCTTCTAAACACCATTTTGCATCGTCTCATTCTCTTTAAAGTCACCTTAAGCACCTTCTAAACACCATTTTGCATCGTCTCATTCTCTTTAAAGTCACTTTAAGCACCTTCTAAACACCATTTTGCATCGTCTCATTCTCTTTTAAGTCACTTTAAGCACATTGTAAACCTCATTTATCATCGTCTCATTCTCTTTAAAGTCACTTTAAGCACATTGTAAACCTCATTTATCATCGTCTCATTCTCTTTAAAGTCACTTTAAGCACCTTCTAAACCTAATTTTGCATCGTCTCATTCTCTTTAAAGTCACTTTAAGCACCTTCTAAAGACCATTTTGCATCGTCTCATTCTCTTTAAAGTCACTTTAAGCACCTTCTAAACCTCATTTTGCATCGTCTCATTCTCTTTAAAGTCACCTTAAGCACCTTCTAAACACCATTTTGCATCGTCTCATTCTCTTTAAAGTCACTTTAAGCACCTTCTAAACACCATTTTGCATCGTCTCATTCTCTTTAAAGTCACTTTAAGCACCTTCTAAACCTCATTTTGCATCGTCTCATTCTCTTTAAAGTCACTTTAAGCACCTTCTAAACCTCATTTTGCATCGTCTCATTCTCTTTAAAGTCACCTTAAGCACCTTCTACACCTCATTTTGCATCGTCTCATTCTCTTTAAAGTCACTTTAAGCACCTTCTAAACCTCATTTTGCATCGTCTCATTCTCTTTAAAGTCACTTTAAGCACCTTCTAAACCTCATTTTGCATCGTCTCATTCTCTTTAAAGTCACTTTAAGCACCTTCTAAACCTCATTTTGCATCGTCTCATTCTCTTTAAAGTCACCTTAAGCACCTTCTAAACCTCATTTTGCATCGTCTCATTCTCTTTAAAGTCACCTTAAGCACCTTCTAAACACCATTTTGCATCGTCTCATTCTCTTTAAAGTCACTTTAAGCACCTTCTAAACACCATTTTGCATCGTCTCATTCTCTTTAAAGTCACTTTAAGCACCTTCTAAACCTCATTTTGCATCGTCTCATTCTCTTTAAAGTCACCTTAAGCACCTTCTAAACACCATTTTGCATCGTCTCATTCTCTTTAAAGTCACTTTAAGCACCTTCTAAACCTCATTTTGCATCGTCTCATTCTCTTTAAAGTCACCTTAAGCACCTTCTAAACACCATTTTGCATCGTCTCATTCTCTTTAAAGTCACTTTAAGCACCTTCTAAACCTCATTTTGCATCGTCTCATTCTCTTTAAAGTCACTTTAAGCACCTTCTAAACACCATTTTGCATCGTCTCATTCTCTTTAAAGTCACCTTAAGCACCTTCTGAACACCATTTTGCATCGTCTCATTCTCTTTAAAGTCACTTTAAGCACCTTCTAAACCTCATTTTGCATCGTCTCATTCTCTTTAAAGTCACCTTAAGCACCTTCTAAAGACCATTTTGCATCGTCTCATTCTCTTTAAAGTCACCTTAAGCACCTTCTAAACACCATTTTGCATCGTCTCATTCTCTTTAAAGTCACTTTAAGCACCTTCTAAACACCATTTTGCATCGTCTCATTCTCTTTAAAGTCACTTTAAGCACCTTCTAAACCTCATTTTGCATCGTCTCATTCTCTTTAAAGTCACTTTAAGCACCTTCTAAACCTCATTTTGCATCGTCTCATTCTCTTTAAAGTCACTTTAAGCACCTTCTAAACCTCATTTTGCATCGTCTCATTCTCTTTAAAGTCACCTTAAGCACCTTCTAAAGACCATTTTGCATCGTCTCATTCTCTTTAAAGTCAATTTAAGCACCTTCTAAACCTCATTTTGCATCGTCTCATTCTCTTTAAAGTCACTTTAAGCACCTTCTAAAGACCATTTTGCATCGTCTCATTCTCTTTAAAGTCACCTTAAGCACCTTCTAAACACCATTTTGCATCGTCTCATTCTCTTTAAAGTCACCTTAAGCACCTTCTAAACCTCATTTTGCATCGTCTCATTCTCTTTAAAGTCACCTTAAGCACCTTCTAAACACCATTTTGCATCGTCTCATTCTCTTTAAAGTCACTTTAAGCACCTTCTAAACACCATTTTGCATCGTCTCATTCTCTTTAAAGTCACTTTAAGCACCTTCTAAACCTCATTTTGCATCGTCTCATTCTCTTTAAAGTCACCTTAAGCACCTTCTAAACCTCATTTTGCATCGTCTCATTCTCTTTAAAGTCGCCTTAAGCACCTTCTAAAGACCATTTTGCATCGTCTCATTCTCTTTAAAGTCACTTTAAGCACCTTCTAAAGACCATTTTGCATCGTCTCATTCTCTTTAAAGTCACTTTAAGCACCTTCTAAACCTCATTTTGCATCGTCTCATTCTCTTTAAAGTCACTTTAAGCACCTTCTAAACCTCATTTTGCATCGTCTCATTCTCTTTAAAGTCACCTTAAGCACCTTCTAAACCTCATTTTGCATCGTCTCATTCTCTTTAAAGTCGCCTTAAGCACCTTCTAAAGACCATTTTGCATCGTCTCATTCTCTTTAAAGTCACTTTAAGCACCTTCTAAAGACCATTTTGCATCGTCTCATTCTCTTTAAAGTCACTTTAAGCACCTTCTAAACCTCATTTTGCATCGTCTCATTCTCTTTAAAGTCACTTTAAGCACCTTCTAAACCTCATTTTGCATCGTCTCATTCTCTTTAAAGTCACTTTAAGCACCTTCTAAACCTCATTTTGCATCGTCTCATTCTCTTTAAAGTCACCTTAAGCACCTTCTAAAGACCATTTTGCATCGTCTCATTCTCTTTAAAGTCACCTTAAGCACCTTCTAAACACCATTTTGCATCGTCTCATTCTCTTTAAAGTCACCTTAAGCACCTTCTAAACACCATTTTGCATCGTCTCATTCTCTTTAAAGTCACTTTAAGCACCTTCTAAACCTCATTTTGCATCGTCTCATTCTCTTTAAAGTCACCTTAAGCACCTTCTAAACACCATTTTGCATCGTCTCATTCTCTTTAAAGTCACTTTAAGCACCTTCTAAACACCATTTTGCATCGTCTCATTCTCTTTAAAGTCACTTTAAGCACCTTCTAAACACCATTTTGCATCGTCTCATTCTCTTTAAAGTCACTTTAAGCACCTTCTAAACCTCATTTTGCATCGTCTCATTCTCTTTAAAGTCACTTTAAGCACCTTCTAAACACCATTTTGCATCGTCTCATTCTCTTTAAAGTGTACTTTAAGCACCTTCTAAACCTCATTTTGCATCGTCTCATTCTCTTTAAAGTCACTTTAAGCACCTTCTAAACCTCATTTTGCATCGTCTCATTCTCTTTAAAGTCACCTTAAGCACCTTCTAAACCTCATTTTGCATCGTCTCATTCTCTTTAAAGTCACTTTAAGCACCTTCTAAACCTCATTTTGCATCGTCTCATTCTCTTTAAAGTCACCTTAAGCACCTTTTAAACACCATTTTGCATCGTCTCATTCTCTTTAAAGTCACTTTAAGCACCTTCTAAACCTCATTTTGCATCGTCTCATTCTCTTTAAAGTCACCTTAAGCACCTTCTAAACCTCATTTTGCATCGTCTCATTCTCTTTAAAGTCACTTTAAGCACCTTCTAAACCTCATTTTGCATCGTCTCATTCTCTTTAAAGTCACCTTAAGCACCTTTCAAACCTCATTTTGCATCGTCTCATTCTCTTTAAAGTCACCTTAAGCACCTTCTAAACACCATTTTGCATCGTCTCATTCTCTTTAAAGTCACTTTAAGCACCTTCTAAACCTCATTTTGCATCGTCTCATTCTCTTTAAAGTCACTTTAAGCACCTTCTAAACACCATTTTGCATCGTCTCATTCTCTTTAAAGTCACTTTAAGCACCTTCTAAACACCATTTTGCATCGTCTCATTCTCTTTAAAGTCACTTTAAGCACCTTCTAAACCTCATTTTGCATCGTCTCATTCTTTTTAAAGTCACCTTAAGCACCTTCTAAACACCATTTTGCATCGTCTCATTCTCTTTAAAGTCACTTTAAGCACCTTCTAAACCTCATTTTGCATCGTCTCATTCTCTTTAAAGTCACCTTAAGCACCTTCTAAAGACCATTTTGCATCGTCTCATTCTCTTTAAAGTCACTTTAAGCACCTTCTAAACCTCATTTTGCATCGTCTCATTCTCTTTAAAGTCACCTTAAGCACCTTCTAAACACCATTTTGCATCGTCTCATTCTCTTTAAAGTCACTTTAAGCACCTTCTAAACACCATTTTGCATCGTCTCATTCTCTTTAAAGTCACCTTAAGCACCTTCTAAAGACCATTTTGCATCGTCTCATTCTCTTTAAAGTCACTTTAAGCACCTTCTAAACCTCATTTTGCATCGTCTCATTCTCTTTAAAGTCACTTTAAGCACCTTCTAAACCTCATTTTGCATCGTCTCATTCTCTTTAAAGTCACTTTAAGCACCTTCTAAACCTCATTTTGCATCGTCTCATTCTCTTTAGAGTCACCTTAAGCACCTTCTAAACCTCATTTTGCATCGTCTCATTCTCTTTAAAGTCACCTTAAGCACCTTCTAAAGACCATTTTGCATCGTCTCATTCTCTTTAAAGTCACTTTAAGCACCTTCTAAACCTCATTTTGCATCGTCTCATTCTCTTTAAAGTCACCTTAAGCACCTTCTAAACACCATTTTGCATCGTCTCATTCTCTTTAAAGTCACCTTAAGCACCTTCTAAACACCATTTTGTATCGTCTCATTCTCTTTAAAGTCACTTTAAGCACCTTCTAAACCTCATTTTGCATCGTCTCATTCTCTTTAAAGTCACCTTAAGCACCTTTCAAACCTCATTTTGCATCGTCTCATTCTCTTTAAAGTCACTTTAAGCACCTTCTAAACCTCATTTTGCATCGTCTCATTCTCTTTAAAGTCACCTTAAGCACCTTCTAAACACCATTTTGCATCGTCTCATTCTCTTTAAAGTCACTTTAAGCACCTTCTAAACACCATTTTGCATCGTCTCATTCTCTTTAAAGTCACTTTAAGCACCTTCTAAACACCATTTTGCATCGTCTCATTCTCTTTAAAGTCACCTTAAGCACCTTCTAAACACCATTTTGCATCGTCTCATTCTCTTTAAAGTCACTTTAAGCACCTTCTAAACACCATTTTGCATCGTCTCATTCTCTTTTAAGTCACTTTCAGCACCTTCTAAACACCATTTTGCATCGTCTCATTCTCTTTAAAGTCACTTTAAGCACCTTCTAAACCTCATTTTGCATCGTCTCATTCTCTTTAAAGTCACTTTAAGCACCTTCTAAACACCATTTTGCATCGTCTCATTCTCTTTAAAGTCACCTTAAGCACCTTCTAAACCTCATTTTGCATCGTCTCATTCTCTTTAAAGTCACTTTAAGCACCTTCTAAACACCATTTTGCATCGTCTCATTCTCTTTAAAGTCACTTTAAGCACCTTCTAAACCTCATTTTGCATCGTCTCATTCTCTTTAAAGTCACCTTAAGCACCTTCTAAACACCATTTTGCATCGTCTCATTCTCTTTAAAGTCACTTTAAGCACCTTCTAAACACCATTTTGCATCGTCTCATTCTCTTTAAAGTCACTTTAAGCACCTTCTAAACCTCATTTTGCATCGTCTCATTCTCTTTAAAGTCACTTTAAGCACCTTCTAAACCTCATTTTGCATCGTCTCATTCTCTTTAAAGTCACCTTAAGCACCTTCTAAAGACCATTTTGCATCGTCTCATTCTCTTTAAAGTCACTTTAAGCACATTGTAAACCTCATTTATCATCGTCTCATTCTCTTTAAAGTCACTTTAAGCACATTGTAAACCTCATTTTGCATCGTCTCATTCTCTTTAAAGTCACTTTAAGCACCTTCTAAACCTCATTTATCATCGTCTCATTCTCTTTAAAGTCACTTTAAGCACCTTCTAAACCTCATTTTGCATCGTCTCATTCTCTTTAAAGTCACCTTAAGCACCTTCTAAACACCATTTTGCATCGTCTCATTCTCTTTAAAGTCACTTTAAGCACCTTCTAAACACCATTTTGCATCGTCTCATTCTCTTTAAAGTCACTTTAAGCACCTTCTAAACACCATTTTGCATCGTCTCATTCTCTTTAAAGTCACCTTAAGCACCTTCTAAACACCATTTTGCATCGTCTCATTCTCTTTAAAGTCACTTTAAGCACCTTCTAAACCTCATTTTGCATCGTCTCATTCTCTTTAAAGTCACTTTAAGCACCTTCTAAACACCATTTTGCATCGTCTCATTCTCTTTAAAGTCACTTTAAGCACCTTCTAAACCTCATTTTGCATCGTCTCATTCTCTTTAAAGTCACCTTAAGCACCTTCTAAACACCATTTTGCATCGTCTCATTCTCTTTAAAGTCACTTTAAGCACCTTCTAAACACCATTTTGCATCGTCTCATTCTCTTTAAAGTCACTTTAAGCACCTTCTAAACCTCATTTTGCATCGTCTCATTCTCTTTAAAGTCACTTTAAGCACCTTCTAAACCTCATTTTGCATCGTCTCATTCTCTTTAAAGTCACTTTAAGCACCTTCTAAACCTCATTTTGCATCGTCTCATTCTCTTTAAAGTCACTTTAAGCACCTTCTAAACACCATTTTGCATCGTCTCATTCTCTTTAAAGTCACTTTAAGCACCTTCTAAACCTCATTTTGCATCGTCTCATTCTCTTTAAAGTCACTTTAAGCACCTTCTAAACCTCATTTTGCATCGTCTCATTCTCTTTAAAGTCACTTTAAGCACCTTCTAAACCTCATTTTGCATCGTCTCATTCTCTTTAAAGTCACCTTAAGCACCTTCTAAAGACCATTTTGCATCGTCTCATTCTCTTTAAAGTCAATTTAAGCACCTTCTAAACCTCATTTTGCATCGTCTCATTCTCTTTAAAGTCACCTTAAGCACCTTCTAAACACCATTTTGCATCGTCTCATTCTCTTTAAAGTCACTTTAAGCACCTTCTAAACACCATTTTGCATCGTCTCATTCTCTTTAAAGTCACTTTAAGCACCTTCTAAACCTCATTTTGCATCGTCTCATTCTCTTTAAAGTCACTTTAAGCACCTTCTAAACCTCATTTTGCATCGTCTCATTCTCTTTAAAGTCACCTTAAGCACCTTCTAAAGACCATTTTGCATCGTCTCATTCTCTTTAAAGTCACTTTAAGCACCTTCTAAAGACCATTTTGCATCGTCTCATTCTCTTTAAAGTCACTTTAAGCACCTTCTAAACCTCATTTTGCATCGTCTCATTCTCTTTAAAGTCACTTTAAGCACCTTCTAAACCTCATTTTGCATCGTCTCATTCTCTTTAAAGTCACCTTAAGCACCTTCTAAACACCATTTTGCATCGTCTCATTCTCTTTAAAGTCACTTTAAGCACCTTCTAAACACCATTTTGCATCGTCTCATTCTCTTTAAAGTCACTTTAAGCACCTTCTAAACCTCATTTTGCATCGTCTCATTCTCTTTAAAGTCACCTTAAGCACCTTCTAAACCTCATTTTGCATCGTCTCATTCTCTTTAAAGTCACTTTAAGCACCTTCTAAACCTCATTTTGCATCGTCTCATTCTCTTTAAAGTCACTTTAAGCACCTTCTAAACCTCATTTTGCATCGTCTCATTCTCTTTAAAGTCACCTTAAGCACCTTCTTAACCTCATTTTGCATCGTCTCATTCTCTTTAAAGTCACCTTAAGCACCTTCTAAACCTCATTTTGCATCGTCTCATTCTCTTTAAAGTCACTTTAAGCACCTTCTAAACCTCATTTTGCATCGTCTCATTCTCTTTAAAGTCACCTTAAGCACCTTCTAAACACCATTTTGCATCGTCTCATTCTCTTTAAAGTCACTTTAAGCACCTTCTAAACCTCATTTTGCATCGTCTCATTCTCTTTAAAGTCACCTTAAGCACCTTCTAAACACCATTTTGCATCGTCTCATTCTCTTTAAAGTCACTTTAAGCACCTTCTAAACCTCATTTTGCATCGTCTCATTCTCTTTAAAGTCACCTTAAGCACCTTCTAAACACCATTTTGCATCGTCTCATTCTCTTTAAAGTCACTTTAAGCACCTTCTAAACCTCATTTTGCATCGTCTCATTCTCTTTAAAGTCACCTTAAGCACCTTCTAACACCATTTTGCATCGTCTCATTCTCTTTAAAGTCACTTTAAGCACCTTCTAAACACCATTTTGCATCGTCTCATTCTCTTTAAAGTCACTTTAAGCACCTTCTAAACCTCATTTTGCATCGTCTCATTCTCTTTAAAGTCACCTTAAGCACCTTCTAAACACCATTTTGGATCGTCTCATTCTCTTTAAAGTCACTTTAAGCACCTTCTAAACCTCATTTTGCATCGTCTCATTCTCTTTAAAGTCACTTTAAGCACCTTCTAAACCTCATTTTGCATCGTCTCATTCTCTTTAAAGTCACTTTAAGCACCTTCTAAACCTCATTTTGCATCGTCTCATTCTCTTTAAAGTCACTTTAAGCACCTTCTAAACACCATTTTGCATCGTCTCATTCTCTTTAGAGTCACCTTAAGCACCTTCTAAACCTCATTTTGCATCGTCTCATTCTCTTTAAAGTCACCTTAAGCACCTTCTAAACCTCATTTTGCATCGTCTCATTCTCTTTAAAGTCACTTTAAGCACCTTCTAAACCTCATTTTGCATCGTCTCATTCTCTTTAAAGTCACTTTAAGCACCTTCTAAACCTCATTTTGCATCGTCTCATTCTCTTTAAAGTCACTTTAAGCACCTTCTAAACCTCATTTTGCATCGTCTCATTCTCTTTAAAGTCACTTTAAGCACCTTCTAAACACCATTTTGCATCGTCTCATTCTCTTTAAAGTCACCTTAAGCACCTTCTTAACCTCATTTTGCATCGTCTCATTCTCTTTAAAGTCACCTTAAGCACCTTCTAAACCTCATTTTGCATCGTCTCATTCTCTTTAAAGTCACTTTAAGCACCTTCTAAACCTCATTTTGCATCGTCTCATTCTCTTTAAAGTCACCTTAAGCACCTTCTAAAGACCATTTTGCATCGTCTCATTCTCTTTAAAGTCACTTTAAGCACCTTCTAAACACCATTTTGCATCGTCTCATTCTCTTTAAAGTCACTTTAAGCACCTTCTAAACCTCATTTTGCATCGTCTCATTCTCTTTAAAGTCACCTTAAGCACCTTCTAAACACCATTTTGCATCGTCTCATTCTCTTTAAAGTCACTTTAAGCACCTTCTAAACCTCATTTTGCATCGTCTCATTCTCTTTAAAGTCACCTTAAGCACCTTCTAAACCTCATTTTGCATCGTCTCATTCTCTTTAAAGTCACTTTAAGCACATTGTAAACCTCATTTATCATCGTCTCATTCTCTTTAAAGTCACCTTAAGCACCTTCTAAACACCATTTTGCATCGTCTCATTCTCTTTAAAGTCACTTTAAGCACCTTCTAAACCTCATTTTGCATCGTCTCATTCTCTTTAAAGTCACCTTAAGCACCTTCTAAACACCATTTTGCATCGTCTCATTCTCTTTAAAGTCACTTTAAGCACCTTCTAAACCTCATTTTGCATCGTCTCATTCTCTTTAAAGTCACCTTAAGCACCTTCTAAACACCATTTTGCATCGTCTCATTCTCTTTAAAGTCACTTTAAGCACCTTCTAAACACCATTTTGCATCGTCTCATTCTCTTTAAAGTCACCTTAAGCACCTTCTAAACCTCATTTTGCATCGTCTCATTCTCTTTAAAGTCACTTTAAGCACCTTCTAAACACCATTTTGCATCGTCTCATTCTCTTTAAAGTCACTTTAAGCACCTTCTAAACCTCATTTTGCATCGTCTCATTCTCTTTAAAGTCACTTTAAGCACCTTCTAAACCTCATTTTGCATCGTCTCATTCTCTTTAAAGTCACTTTAAGCACCTTCTAAACCTCATTTTGCATCGTCTCATTCTCTTTAAAGTCACTTTAAGCACCTTCTAAACACCATTTTGCATCGTCTCATTCTCTTTAAAGTCACTTTAAGCACCTTCTAAACCTCATTTTGCATCGTCTCATTCTCTTTAAAGTCACCTTAAGCACCTTCTAAACCTCATTTTGCATCGTCTCATTCTCTTTAAAGTCACTTTAAGCACATTGTAAACCTCATTTATCATCGTCTCATTCTCTTTAAAGTCACTTTAAGCACATTGTAAACCTCATTTTGCATCGTCTCATTCTCTTTAAAGTCACTTTAAGCACCTTCTAAACCTCATTTATCATCGTCTCATTCTCTTTAAAGTCACTTTAAGCACCTTCTAAACCTCATTTTGCATCGTCTCATTCTCTTTAAAGTCACCTTAAGCACCTTCTAAACACCATTTTGCATCGTCTCATTCTCTTTAAAGTCACTTTAAGCACCTTCTAAACACCATTTTGCATCGTCTCATTCTCTTTAAAGTCACTTTAAGCACCTTCTAAACACCATTTTGCATCGTCTCATTCTCTTTAAAGTCACCTTAAGCACCTTCTAAACACCATTTTGCATCGTCTCATTCTCTTTAAAGTCACTTTAAGCACCTTCTAAACCTCATTTTGCATCGTCTCATTCTCTTTAAAGTCACTTTAAGCACCTTCTAAACACCATTTTGCATCGTCTCATTCTCTTTAAAGTCACTTTAAGCACCTTCTAAACCTCATTTTGCATCGTCTCATTCTCTTTAAAGTCACCTTAAGCACCTTCTAAACACCATTTTGCATCGTCTCATTCTCTTTAAAGTCACTTTAAGCACCTTCTAAACACCATTTTGCATCGTCTCATTCTCTTTAAAGTCACTTTAAGCACCTTCTAAACCTCATTTTGCATCGTCTCATTCTCTTTAAAGTCACTTTAAGCACCTTCTAAACCTCATTTTGCATCGTCTCATTCTCTTTAAAGTCACTTTAAGCACCTTCTAAACCTCATTTTGCATCGTCTCATTCTCTTTAAAGTCACTTTAAGCACCTTCTAAACACCATTTTGCATCGTCTCATTCTCTTTAAAGTCACTTTAAGCACCTTCTAAACCTCATTTTGCATCGTCTCATTCTCTTTAAAGTCACTTTAAGCACCTTCTAAACCTCATTTTGCATCGTCTCATTCTCTTTAAAGTCACTTTAAGCACCTTCTAAACCTCATTTTGCATCGTCTCATTCTCTTTAAAGTCACCTTAAGCACCTTCTAAAGACCATTTTGCATCGTCTCATTCTCTTTAAAGTCAATTTAAGCACCTTCTAAACCTCATTTTGCATCGTCTCATTCTCTTTAAAGTCACCTTAAGCACCTTCTAAACACCATTTTGCATCGTCTCATTCTCTTTAAAGTCACTTTAAGCACCTTCTAAACCTCATTTTGCATCGTCTCATTCTCTTTAAAGTCACTTTAAGCACCATCTAAACCTCGTTTTGCATCGTCTCATTCTCTTTAAAGTCACTTTAAGCACCTTCTAAACCTCATTTTGCATCGTCTCATTCTCTTTAAAGTCACCTTAAGCACCTTCTAAAGACCATTTTGCATCGTCTCATTCTCTTTAAAGTCACTTTAAGCACCTTCTAAAGACCATTTTGCATCGTCTCATTCTCTTTAAAGTCACTTTAAGCACCTTCTAAACCTCATTTTGCATCGTCTCATTCTCTTTAAAGTCACTTTAAGCACCTTCTAAACCTCATTTTGCATCGTCTCATTCTCTTTAAAGTCACCTTAAGCACCTTCTAAACACCATTTTGCATCGTCTCATTCTCTTTAAAGTCACTTTAAGCACCTTCTAAACACCATTTTGCATCGTCTCATTCTCTTTAAAGTCACTTTAAGCACCTTCTAAACCTCATTTTGCATCGTCTCATTCTCTTTAAAGTCACCTTAAGCACCTTCTAAACCTCATTTTGCATCGTCTCATTCTCTTTAAAGTCACTTTAAGCACCTTCTAAACCTCATTTTGCATCGTCTCATTCTCTTTAAAGTCACTTTAAGCACCTTCTAAACCTCATTTTGCATCGTCTCATTCTCTTTAAAGTCACCTTAAGCACCTTCTTAACCTCATTTTGCATCGTCTCATTCTCTTTAAAGTCACCTTAAGCACCTTCTAAACCTCATTTTGCATCGTCTCATTCTCTTTAAAGTCACTTTAAGCACCTTCTAAACCTCATTTTGCATCGTCTCATTCTCTTTAAAGTCACCTTAAGCACCTTCTAAAGACCATTTTGCATCGTCTCATTCTCTTTAAAGTCACTTTAAGCACCTTCTAAACACCATTTTGCATCGTCTCATTCTCTTTAACGTCACCTTAAGCACCTTCTAAACCTCATTTTGCATCGTCTCATTCTCTTTAAAGTCACTTTAAGCACCTTCTAAACCTCATTTTGCATCGTCTCATTCTCTTTAAAGTCACCTTAAGCACCTTCTAAAGACCATTTTGCATCGTCTCATTCTCTTTAAAGTCACTTTAAGCACCTTCTAAACCTCATTTTGCATCGTCTCATTCTCTTTAAAATCACTTTAAGCACCTTCTAAACACCATTTTGCATCGTCTCATTCTCTTTAAAGTCACTTTAAGCACCTTCTAAACACCATTTTGCATCGTCTCATTCTCTTTAAAGTCACTTTAAGCACCTTCTAAACCTCATTTTGCATCGTCTCATTCTCTTTAAAGTCACCTTAAGCACCTTCTAAACACCATTTTGCATCGTCTCATTCTCTTTAAAGTCACCTTAAGCACCTTCTAAACACCATTTTGCATCGTCTCATTCTCTTTAAAGTCACTTTAAGCACCTTCCAAACCTCATTTTGCATCGTCTTATTCTCTTTAAAGTCACTTTAAGCACCATCTAAACACCATTTTGCATCGTCTCATTCTCTTTAAAGTCACTTTAAGCACCTTCTAAACCTCATTTTGCATCGTCTCATTCTCTTTAAAGTCACTTTAAGCACCTTCTAAACCTCATTTTGCATCGTCTCATTCTCTTTAAAGTCACCTTAAGCACCTTCTAAACCTCATTTTGCATCGTCTCATTCTCTTTAAAGTCACTTTAAGCACCTTCTAAACCTCATTTTGCATCGTCTCATTCTCTTTAAAGTCACCTTAAGCACCTTCTAAACACCATTTTGCATCGTCTCATTCTCTTTCAAGTCACTTTAAGCACCTTCTAAACACCATTTTGCATCGTCTCATTCTCTTTAAAGTCACCTTAAGCACCTTCTAAACACCATTTTGCATCGTCTCATTCTCTTTAAAGTCACTTTCAGCACCTTCTAAACCTCATTTTGCATCGTCTCATTCTCTTTAAAGTCACTTTAAGCACCTTCTAAACACCATTTTGCATCGTCTCATTCTCTTTAAAGTCACTTTAAGCACCTTCTAAACACCATTTTGCATCGTCTCATTCTCTTTAAAGTCACTTTAAGCACCTTCTAAACACCATTTTGCATCGTCTCATTCTCTTTAAAGTCACTTTAAGCACCTTCTAAACACCATTTTGCATCGTCTCATTCTCTTTAAAGTCACTTTAAGCACCTTCTAAACCTCATTTTGCATCGTCTCATTCTCTTTAAAGTAACTTTAAGCACCTTCTAAACACCATTTTGCATCGTCTCATTCTCTTTAAAGTCACTTTAAGCACCTTCTAAACCTCATTTTGCATCGTCTCATTCTCTTTAAAGTCACTTTAAGCACCTTCTTAACCTCATTTTGCATCGTCTCATTCTCTTTAAAGTCACTTTAAGCACCTTCTAAACCTCATTTTGCATCGTCTCATTCTCTTTAAAGTCACTTTAAGCACCTTCTAAACACCATTTTGCATCGTCTCATTCTCTTTAAAGTCACTTTAAGCACCTTCTAAACACCATTTTGCATCGTCTCATTCTCTTTAAAGTCACCTTAAGCACCTTCTAAACACCATTTTGCATCGTCTCATTCTCTTTAAAGTCACTTTAAGCACCTTCTAAACACCATTTTGCATCGTCTCATTCTCTTTAAAGTCACTTTAAGCACCTTCTAAACCTCATTTTGCATCGTCTCATTCTCTTTAAAGTCACCTTAAGCACCTTCTAAACCTCATTTTGCATCGTCTCATTCTCTTTAAAGTCACCTTAAGCACCTTTCAAACACCATTTTGCATCGTCTCATTCTCTTTAAAGTCACTTTAAGCACCTACTAAACCTCATTTTGCATCGTCTCATTCTCTTTAAAGTCACTTTAAGCACCTTCTAAACACCATTTTGCATCGTCTCATTCTCTTTAAAGTCACTTTAAGCACCTTCTAAACCTCATTTTGCATCGTCTCATTCTCTTTAAAGTCACTTTAAGCACCTTCTAAACCTCATTTTGCATCGTCTCATTCTCTTTAAAGTCACTTTAAGCACCTTCTAAACCTCATTTTGCATCGTCTCATTCTCTTTAAAGTCACTTTAAGCACCTTCTTAACCTCATTTTGCATCGTCTCATTCTCTTTAAAGTCACTTTAAGCACCTTCTAAACCTCATTTTGCATCGTCTCATTCTCTTTAAAGTCACCTTAAGCACCTTCTAAACCTCATTTTGCATCGTCTCATTCTCTTTAAAGTCACCTTAAGCACCTTCTAAAGACCATTTTGCATCGTCTCATTCTCTTTAAAGTCACTTTAAGCACCTTCTAAACCTCATTTTGCATCGTCTCATTCTCTTTAAAGTCACCTTAAGCACCTTCTAAAGACCATTTTGCATCGTCTCATTCTCTTTAAAGTCACTTTAAGCACCTTCTAAACCTCATTTTGCATCGTCTCATTCTCTTTAAAGTAACTTTAAGCACCTTCTAAACACCATTTTGCATCGTCTCATTCTCTTTAAAGTCACTTTAAGCACCTTCTAAACCTCATTTTGCATCGTCTCATTCTCTTCAAAGTCACTTTAAGCACCTTCTAAACCTCATTTTGCATCGTCTCATTCTCTTTAAAGTCACTTTAAGCACCTTCTAAACACCATTTTGCATCGTCTCATTCTCTTTAAAGTCACTTTAAGCACCTTCTAAACACCATTTTGCATCGTCTCATTCTCTTTAAAGTCACTTTAAGCACCTTCTAAACACCATTTTGCATCGTCTCATTCTCTTTAAAGTCACCTTAAGCACCTTCTAAACACCATTTTGCATCGTCTCATTCTCTTTAAAGTCACCTTAAGCACCTTCTAAAGACCATTTTGCATCGTCTCATTCTCTTTAAAGTCACTTTAAGCACCTTCTAAACCTCATTTTGCATCGTCTCATTCTCTTTAAAGTAACTTTAAGCACCTTCTAAACACCATTTTGCATCGTCTCATTCTCTTTAAAGTCACTTTAAGCACCTTCTAAACCTCATTTTGCATCGTCTCATTCTCTTTAAAGTCACTTTAAGCACCTTCTAAACCTCATTTTGCATCGTCTCATTCTCTTTAAAGTAACTTTAAGCACCTTCTAAACACCATTTTGCATCGTCTCATTCTCTTTAAAGTCACTTTAAGCACCTTCTAAACCTCATTTTGCATCGTCTCATTCTCTTTAAAGTCACTTTAAGCACCTTCTTAACCTCATTTTGCATCGTCTCATTCTCTTTAAAGTCACTTTAAGCACCTTCTAAACCTCATTTTGCATCGTCTCATTCTCTTTAAAGTCACTTTAAGCACCTTCTAAACACCATTTTGCATCGTCTCATTCTCTTTAAAGTAACTTTAAGCACCTTCTAAACACCATTTTGCATCGTCTCATTCTCTTTAAAGTCACTTTAAGCACCTTCTAAACCTCATTTTGCATCGTCTCATTCTCTTTAAAGTCACCTTAAGCACCTTCTAAAGACCATTTTGCATCGTCTCATTCTCTTTAAAGTCACTTTAAGCACCTTCTAAACACCATTTTGCATCGTCTCATTCTCTTTAAAGTCACCTTAAGCACCTTCTAAACCTCATTTTGCATCGTCTCATTCTCTTTAAAGTCACTTTAAGCACCTTCTAAACCTCATTTTGCATCGTCTCGTTCTCTTTAAAGTCACCTTAAGCACCTTCTAAAGACCATTTTGCATCGTCTCATTCTCTTTAAAGTCACTTTAAGCACCTTCTAAACCTCATTTTGCATCGTCTCATTCTCTTTAAAATCACTTTAAGCACCTTCTAAACACCATTTTGCATCGTCTCATTCTCTTTAAAGTCACTTTAAGCACCTTCTAAACACCATTTTGCATCGTCTCATTCTCTTTAAAGTCACTTTAAGCACCTTCTAAACCTCATTTTGCATCGTCTCATTCTCTTTAAAGTCACCTTAAGCACCTTCTAAACACCATTTTGCATCGTCTCATTCTCTTTAAAGTCACCTTAAGCACCTTCTAAACACCATTTTGCATCGTCTCATTCTCTTTAAAGTCACCTTAAGCACCTTCTAAACCTCATTTTGCATCGTCTTATTCTCTTTAAAGTCACTTTAAGCACCATCTAAACGCCATTTTGCATCGTCTCATTCTCTTTAAAGTCACTTTAAGCACCTTCTAAACCTCATTTTGCATCGTCTCATTCTCTTTAAAGTCACTTTAAGCACCTTCTAAACCTCATTTTGCATCGTCTCATTCTCTTTAAAGTCACCTTAAGCACCTTCTAAACCTCATTTTGCATCGTCTCATTCTCTTTAAAGTCACTTTAAGCACCTTCTAAACCTCATTTTGCATCGTCTCATTCTCTTTAAAGTCACCTTAAGCACCTTCTAAACACCATTTTGCATCGTCTCATTCTCTTTCAAGTCACTTTAAGCACCTTCTAAACACCATTTTGCATCGTCTCATTCTCTTTAAAGTCACCTTAAGCACCTTCTAAACACCATTTTGCATCGTCTCATTCTCTTCACTTAAAAGCATCGTCTCATTCTCTTCACTAAAGTCACTTTCAGCACCTTCTAAACCTCATTTTGCATCGTCTCATTCTCTTTAAAGTCACTTTAAGCACCTTCTAAACACCATTTTGCATCGTCTCATTCTCTTTAAAGTCACTTTAAGCACCTTCTAAACACCATTTTGCATCGTCTCATTCTCTTTAAAGTCACCTTAAGCACCTTCTAAACACCATTTTGCATCGTCTCATTCTCTTTAAAGTCACTTTAAGCACCTTCTAAACACCATTTTGCATCGTCTCATTCTCTTTAAAGTCACTTTAAGCACCTTCTAAACCTCATTTTGCATCGTCTCATTCTCTTTAAAGTAACTTTAAGCACCTTCTAAACACCATTTTGCATCGTCTCATTCTCTTTAAAGTCACTTTAAGCACCTTCTAAACCTCATTTTGCATCGTCTCATTCTCTTTAAAGTCGCTTTAAGCACCTTCTTAACCTCATTTTGCATCGTCTCATTCTCTTTAAAGTCACTTTAAGCACCTTCTAAACCTCATTTTGCATCGTCTCATTCTCTTTAAAGTCACTTTAAGCACCTTCTAAACACCATTTTGCATCGTCTCATTCTCTTTAAAGTCACTTTAAGCACCTTCTAAACACCATTTTGCATCGTCTCATTCTCTTTAAAGTCACCTTAAGCACCTTCTAAACACCATTTTGCATCGTCTCATTCTCTTTAAAGTCACTTTAAGCACCTTCTAAACACCATTTTGCATCGTCTCATTCTCTTTAAAGTCACTTTAAGCACCTTCTAAACCTCATTTTGCATCGTCTCATTCTCTTTAA
Organism: Anopheles coustani; assembly: GCF_943734705.1. Taxonomy (NCBI): domain Eukaryota; kingdom Metazoa; phylum Arthropoda; class Insecta; order Diptera; family Culicidae; genus Anopheles; species Anopheles coustani. The sequence goes on from NW_026525240.1 coordinate 43,555, forward strand.
AGTCACCTTAAGCACCTTCTAAACCTCATTTTGCATCGTCTCATTCTCTTTAAAGTCACCTTAAGCACCTTTCAAACACCATTTTGCATCGTCTCATTCTCTTTAAAGTCACTTTAAGCACCTTCTAAACCTCATTTTGCATCGTCTCATTCTCTTTAAAGTCACTTTAAGCACCTTCTAAATACCATTTTGCATCGTCTCATTCTCTTTAAAGTCACTTTAAGCACCTTCTAAACCTCATTTTGCATCGTCTCATTCTCTTTAAAGTCACTTTAAGCACCTTCTAAACCTCATTTTGCATCGTCTCATTCTCTTTAAAGTCACTTTAAGCACCTTCTAAACCTCATTTTGCATCGTCTCATTCTCTTTAAAGTCACCTTAAGCACCTTCTAAACACCATTTTGCATCGTCTCATTCTCTTTAAAGTCACTTTAAGCACCTTCTAAACACCATTTTGCATCGTCTCATTCTCTTTAAAGTCACTTTAAGCACCTTCTAAACACCATTTTGCATCGTCTCATTCTCTTTAAAGTCACTTTAAGCACCTTCTAAACCTCATTTTGCATCGTCTCATTCTCTTTAAAGTCACTTTAAGCACCTTCTAAACCTCATTTTGCATCGTCTCATTCTCTTTAAAGTCACCTTAAGCACCTTCTAAACCTCATTTTGCATCGTCTCATTCTCTTTAAAGTCACCTTAAGCACCTTCTAAACACCATTTTGCATCGTCTCATTCTCTTTAAAGTCACTTTAAGCACCTTCTAAACACCATTTTGCATCGTCTCATTCTCTTTAAAGTCACTTTAAGCACCTTCTAAACCTCATTTTGCATCGTCTCATTCTCTTTAAAGTCACTTTAAGCACCTTCTAAACCTCATTTTGCATCGTCTCATTCTCTTTAAAGTCACTTTAAGCACCTTCTAAACACCATTTTGCATCGTCTCATTCTCTTTAAAGTCACTTTAAGCACCTTCTAAACCTCATTTTGCATCGTCTCATTCTCTTTAAAGTCACTTTAAGCACCTTCTAAACACCATTTTGCATCGTCTCATTCTCTTTAAAGTCACTTTAAGCACCTTCTAAACACCATTTTGCATCGTCTCATTCTCTTTAAAGTCACCTTAAGCACCTTCTAAACACCATTTTGCATCGTCTCATTCTCTTTAAAGTCACTTTAAGCACCTTCTAAACACCATTTTGCATCGTCTTATTCTCTTTAAAGTCACTTTAAGCACCTTCTAAACCTCATTTTGCATCGTCTCATTCTCTTTAAAGTCACTTTAAGTACCTTCTAAACCTCATTTTGCATCGTCTCATTCTCTTTAAAGTCACTTTAAGTACCTTCTAAACCTCATTTTGCATCGTCTCATTCTCTTTAAAGTCACTTTAAGCACCTTCTAAACCTCATTTTGCATCGTCTCATTCTCTTTAAAGTCACCTTAAGCACCTTCTAAACACCATTTTGCATCGTCTCATTCTCTTTAAAGTCACTTTAAGCACCTTCTAAACACCATTTTGCATCGTCTCATTCTCTTTAAAGTCACTTTAAGCACCTTCTAAACCTCATTTTGCATCGTCTCATTCTCTTTAAAGTCACTTTAAGCACCTTCTAAACCTCATTTTGCATCGTCTCATTCTCTTTAAAGTCACTTTAAGCACCTTCTAAACCTCATTTTGCATCGTCTCATTCTCTTTAAAGTCACTTTAAGCACCTTCTAAACCTCATTTTGCATCGTCTCATTCTCTTTAAAGTCACCTTAAGCACCTTCTAAACACCATTTTGCATCGTCTCATTCTCTTTAAAGTCACTTTAAGCACCTTCTAAACCTCATTTTGCATCGTCTCATTCTCTTTAAAGTCACTTTAAGCACCTTCTAAACCTCATTTTGCATCGTCTCATTCTCTTTAAAGTCACTTTAAGCACCTTCTAAACCTCATTTTGCATCGTCTCATTCTCTTTAAAGTCACTTTAAGCACCTTCTAAACCTCATTTTGCATCGTCTCATTCTCTTTAAAGTCACCTTAAGCACCTTCTAAACACCATTTTGCATCGTCTCATTCTCTTTAAAGTCACTTTAAGCACCTTCTAAAGACCATTTTGCATCGTCTCATTCTCTTTAAAGTCACTTTAAGCACCTTCTAAACCTCATTTTGCATCGTCTCATTCTCTTTAAAGTCACCTTAAGCACCTTCTAAAGACCATTTTGCATCGTCTCATTCTCTTTAAAGTCACTTTAAGCACCTTCTAAACCTCATTTTGCATCGTCTCATTCTCTTTAAAGTCACTTTAAGCACCTTCTAAACCTCATTTTGCATCGTCTCATTCTCTTTAAAGTCACTTTAAGCACCTTCTAAACCTCATTTTGCATCGTCTCATTCTCTTTAAAGTCACCTTAAGCACCTTCTAAACACCATTTTGCATCGTCTCATTCTCTTTAAAGTCACTTTAAGCACCTTCTAAACACCATTTTGCATCGTCTCATTCTCTTTAAAGTCACTTTAAGCACCTTCTAAACACCATTTTGCATCGTCTCATTCTCTTTAAAGTCACTTTAAGCACCTTCTAAACACCATTTTGCATCGTCTCATTCTCTTTAAAGTCACTTTAAGCACCTTCTAAACCTCATTTTGCATCGTCTCATTCTCTTTAAAGTCACTTTAAGCACCTTCTAAACCTCATTTTGCATCGTCTCATTCTCTTTAAAGTCACTTTAAGCACCTTCTAAACCTCATTTTGCATCGTCTCATTCTCTTTAAAGTCACTTTAAGCACCTTCTAAACCTCATTTTGCATCGTCTCATTCTCTTTAAAGTCACTTTAAGCACCTTCTAAACCTCATTTTGCATCGTCTCATTCTCTTTAAAGTCACCTTAAGCACCTTCTAAACACCATTTTGCATCGTCTCATTCTCTTTAAAGTCACTTTAAGCACCTTCTAAACACCATTTTGCATCGTCTCATTCTCTTTAAAGTCACTTTAAGCACCTTCTAAACACCATTTTGCATCGTCTCATTCTCTTTAAAGTCACTTTAAGCACCTTCTAAAGACCATTTTGCATCGTCTCATTCTCTTTAAAGTCACTGTAGGGTACGGCCTACTCCGGAACTTGTTACTCAACAGGTGGATAGAGAAAAGAAGAAAATGGTTTCAAAAATCTGGGTTTGTCCAACGGTACCAGAGAACGCAATATAGTGTCCACAGATCGCTACCCGCCAGGGACTTTCTGTGGATTATAATGCTAAGTATGTTGGGGACAGAGCCTAACAAACACCAGTGGTTTTTTCTCAAGTTGGGTTTATTTGATTTCCTGAACGCCTTTACTTACGTCACAAATGTTGTGCTAGCGATGTCTAAGACCGGTGACACTGTTATCAATTAACCGTTATTTTTGAACAGCAGGTTATCATAAACTGGTACTTGTAGGGTTTCGTTAAATTCAAAATTCCTAACTGTTCAGAACCTTGTAGAGTTCTGTGGCCTACCTTTAGGCGTCGCAATATCGTACATTCTGCCACCTTAAAATTGCATAATTTTAACTGTTTGCTTTTGGTAATACACACAGCTTTACCAATGGCCTAGTCACTGTACTTCCCTTACTTGTACGCAATGTAAAAACACGCGCTTTGCCATCCTTTCCAGGATGCTCCTCGGTTACGCGTGCTAATGGCCAACACGCCGAAGGCACATTATCTTCCTTAATCCTTATACTTAAAATAGTTTGGAGCGTTACTTAGCGTTTTTTTTCGTTTGACGCGTTTTTTCGACCATGCGTTTTTCGACCGTCGCGCCCGCCACAGCTAAAACCAAACATGCGATGGAAACACTCTCTCTCTGAATCGTTTTCAGCAGAACATCAAGAGCAAAATCACTACAGCATAACACAAAACCTCTGTGTCTTGAACGATAAAGTTTTCATTTTCACTTAAGCACATGTTTTAATGTATTTTAGAAAAAACTTTTGTAAACAAAACCTCCACACGTACGAATGAACAACTTGGAACTGCATTGACAGCTTGCTTTGATTTCCTTTGTAAAGGTAGGGTAATGTAGACCAGTTTCATGCAAATGATATTTTTTCAAGACACTGACAAGGCCAAGGTATGTCCATCGTTTCAAGGTAACCTAATTTTTAAATCAACATGTTTTGTTATCAAAATAGATAAAAAAAATGCTTTTATTGCACCTTTAGTGCTTAAAAAAACTGTTTGCTTTATTTTTGTTCATCGATCATATGGTGATTCTTTTATCATCGAAAAATAATAGATACGTCAGCTGTCCCAACCTTGGTTATTTGATGCAAATATTAATTTCAAGCAAGGCCCAAGGTATATATAATGTTTCAAGGTAGCTTTATTATAAAATCAATAGTTTTTGTGATCAATGTGTTCTAAAAATGTCAGGATTTTTAGTTTAGCAAACTATAAACTGAAGAAGCGTGGTTTTCATATTTGGATTTGATGAACATACAATGATGCTTTTAGTTTCGAAAAATAAAGATACTCCGACTATCCTAACGCTGTTTATTTTATGAAAACAACTTTGTCCACGGTACAAGAAGCATTCAAAAATTTAAGGAGACTTTATGATAAAATCAGTAATTTGGTTATCCATTGGTGGGCCCAAGGTGTGTATAGAGTTGTAAGGTATCTTTGTAAAAGAACATTTTTTGTTTTCAAAAAGATGTGATGCGTTCCGTAAAACAATTGTTTATGCTAACAACAATCAGCAGAAACACGATAGCAATCGGTTTTACTTTCTATTTCATGTAAATATAATGGGCATGTGAAACTGATCTTGTGCAAACCCAAGGTGTACACAGCATATCAAATAAAGATAATGGAATATCATCATGGGTTTTCAATAAAAAAAAAGGAATTGCAAGGTGATTTAATTTTTTTGTCATAATTTTGACATCTTGATGCAACAGTTTTGACACCTTTGAGGAGGGCTGGAGACAAGGTGTATATATTAGAAAGTGAAGTCGTCCAGAGTAAAATGACATTTCATGACTTGACGTAACACTGCTGTTGGTATTGTGGTGAGTTTTGAGTGAGTATTGGACAAGGTTTGAGGTTATGACATATCAATACTCAAATATGGCACACCTGCCACAGCGACGTAATGTCACCTTCCATATATATATACCTTGGGCTTGAAAGCCAAAAAAAAGTGAAATAGAGACATGACAGAGAAGAAGGAGCAAGAGGGAGAGGAAGTCAGATAGACTGGGGAAGCAGGAATGAAAGAGAAATAGAGAAAAAGAGAGAGAGAGAGAGAGATAGAGAGAGAGAGAGAGAGAGAGAGAGAGAGAGAGAGAGAGAAGGGGTGGGAAGAGAGTGAGATAGAGAGAGAGAGAGGGGGGGGAGGCGTGAGAGAGAGAGAATGAGGAGTGAGGGAGAGGGGATGTGAGAGGGGCAGCATAAGAGGGGGAACGGGAACAACCGTGCGCTGGCCGACTTTGGTAGCAACGTGGTCAGTTAATTGGAACGAACAAGGCGGGATAAGGGAGATACATCCTTCCGAGCAACACAGAAGGTGGGGGATAGCATGCGTCACAGTGTTCCGGGTTTCGAGCTGATACTGCGGGGCTTCGAGCTGGACCAGGAAGAGGTCCAGAAAGATTCGCATCTAATTTTTGATTCCACAATTCGAATTTGTATTTTAACCCGCTTACCACCATATGACACAAAAGACCTACTACAGAAAGAACTAGAAAAAGTAACGCGGACGACATGAAACCTTCCATGGGGCGGAAGGGGATCCAGGAGTTACCGACGGGCCAGGTACCTGGCCTCCAAAAAACTAGTTATAACTAACGTTCCTGGCGTTACTGTGGTTGTACCTTCCTTTGTCCATTTAGAACGCGCCTGCAGTTGTTGTAAATACTCCTTCTGCCAACGGTTCCAAAAGTGCTGGCGAAGTTGTTGAACATGACGCCAGTGGTTCAACCGGTTTTCGGCTTCGTACAGCAAGCAGTGGTCCGGAACAAGCTGTAGGTTCGTTCCAACCAGGAAATGTCCAGGAGTGAGGGCTGTCATATCGTGTGGGTCATCTGACATCGATGTTATAGGTCGGGAGTTGACACAGCATTCTATCTCGTCCAGCAGCGTAGACATGTCCTCATACGAAAGTGATGTCGTTCCTAAAACGCGCACTAGGTGGTACTTCATGGTTTTGACGGCGGCTTCCCACAGTCCACCGAAGTGAGGAGCTCTTGGTGGGATGAACTTCCATGAAATTTTGCGTTCTAGTGTCCAAGCTTGAATGCTCTGCTGGTGCTCAGTTGTACGCAACAGCTTGTACAACTCGTTCAGCTTGTTTGCTGCTCCCTTGAAGTTCGTCGCGTTGTCCGAGTGTAACTCCAATGGCAAACCACGACGAGACACAAACCGTCGTAATGCTGCTATAAATGCTTCCGTTGTCAGGTTTGACACCAGCTCGATGTGTACGGCACGGGTGGTGAAGCATACAAATATGGCGACGTATGCCTTCACGGGCGCCGCCCGTCGGTGGCCACCTTTCAGGAACACTGGACCACAGTAGTCAACACCGGTGATCGAAAAAGGAGGGGCCGGTGTTACTCGGACAGCCGGGAGGTCAGCCATTATAGTTGCTGACGACGATGGTCGGGCGCGGAAGCAGGTGTGGCACTGGTGAAATACCATCCGGGCGAGATTTCGGCCACTTGTAATCCAGAAGCGTTGTCTGCACGTGTTTAGCATCAGAGTCGGTCCCGCGTGAAGTAACTGTTTATGAAAATGTTCCATCAGCAGTCGAGCAAATGGATGACTGGCAGGAACAACTAGTGGATGCTTAACATCCTCCGCTAGCGGTGAATTGGACAAACGTCCTCCAACTCGGATGATTCCGTCAGCTCCTAGTTGCGGATGCAACCATCTAAGCGGGGACGACGCAGGAACGGGTTTCTTCTGCTGCAAGGCCTTGATTTCTTGCTGCAGGTGGTCTCGTTGAGCCAAGCGGCACAGTACTTCTTCCGCATCCGTCAAATCCTTAGTCGTCAGGCCAGGGTTCTCGTACGACCGGCGTTTGGTGCATCGGTTCCAATACTGAACCCAGTACGCTGTCATCCGTCGCAGCTTAGAGTACGATGAGAAAAGCGTAAAGATGCGATGAGCTGGCAGCTCAATGGCAGCGCATGCCACAACTGCTACTCGCTGCTCTGCTTGCACTGAAGGATCTGGTGTCGCAAGCAGTGGTGGAGGCCATTGATCTTCTGGCAGGCTCATCCAGGAAGGACCCTGCCACCATAGGGTACTGGAGAGGAGATCTTTGCCCAAACATCCTCTCGAAGCAAGGTCAGCCGGGTTGTCGACTCCTGCGATGTGACGCCACGTGCAACCTTCTGTTAATTGTTGCACCTGCGATACCCGGTTGGCAACATATGGCTTCCAGGAGTTTGGTGATGCTCGCAGCCAATGTACCACAGTCATGGAGTCTGTCCAGAAGACTGCCAGAGATCCTGGGTTTACCGCAGTCCTTACTCGGTCGAATAGCAAGCTGGCCAACTGTGCTGCGCACAGTTCAAGCCGAGCGATAGAGTGCTTGCTATTGAGGGGCGTCACTTTGGTTTTTGAGGCGAAGAGCTCCATTGTGCCATGTCCCTGGGCATCGCAACTACGGATGTAGCAGCATGCTCCATATCCTTTCTCCGAAGCATCGCAGAAGACGTGGTATTGGATGGTAGTCACTGAAGATTTAATGGCGACTCGCGGAATGCTGATGTTGTGAAGGTAATGCATTTGCTCAAGAAAGTTGAGCCATTCCGTTCGTAGCTGCAGCGGAAGTTCAGCATCCCATCCCCAGGGTTGTTGGTTGACGTGTTTCAGAGTCCATACACGTTGAAGAAGTTGCTTGGCAACCGCCTTCACTGGGTCAACAAACCCTACCGGATCGTAAATCTTCCCAATGGTGGACAATACCTTGCGTTTGGTTGCATCTTCGTTGACATCCGGGGCTTGGACTTTGAAGCGCAGAGTGTCCGCTGACGTATCCCATATGATTCCAAGTGTTGCCAACGATCCGTCGTCATCGTCGTTGGGATATGGGCTGGATGCTCGGCTTTGTTGGTCCACATGATGCAACACCGCTTCCTCGTTTGATGCCCATTTCCGCAGCTCAAATCCACCTTTGGCAAACAGTTGTTCGGTTTGCTGTTGCAAGGTTTGAGCAGCCTCGAGTGAATCAGCTCCAGACACAAAGTCATCCACGTAGAAGTCAGAAAACCGAGCTGCTGCTATTGGAAACTCACTCCCATGATCCAATACTGTTTGTTGCAGAGATCTCACCGCAAGGAATGGTGCAGATGCGGTGCCATAAGTTACAGTATTCAGCTCATATTCTTCGATGGGATCATGGGGCGAAGCTCGCCACAGAATGCGCTGTAGGGCGCGATCGCTGGGATGTACCCATACTTGGCGGTACATTTTTGCCACATCTCCTGTCAGTGCAATTTGATGAGTTCTGAATCGCATCAGAATCGATGTAGCATCTTGTTGAATTGTTGGTCCGATCATCAGCGTATCATTCAACGACACTCGTGTCGATGACTTGCTGAATGCGTCGAACACAACCCGACACTTCGTGGTGGTGCTGTCGGCCTTAAAAACAGGATGGTGTGGGAGGTAGAATGTTTCCCGACTATCAACTGCTGCTGCCACCTTTGTCATGTGGCCTAAGCGGAGGTATTCGGCCATGAACTCCACGTATGCCTTTTTTGTTTCGGGTTCTCGCTGCATACGTCTCTCGATAGCCAGAATCCGATGGAGGGCGATCGTCCGCGAGTCACCTAGTTTCCCGATCATGTCAGACTTTCTCGGAAGTCGGACGACATATCGGCCGGCTTCGTCTCTGCTTGTAGTGGCCGCGTAGTGGTCCTCACAGGCTCTCTCCTCGATACTCCAACTAGGGAGACTGCCTACGTCTTCTATTGCGAAGAATTTCCGCATCATCGTAGTCAGCTCGTTGGTGTGTACGGCGACTGAACACACCACTGGCAGCGACTTCTCTGCTATCTGGGCTGTGCCACTTACAACCCACCCAAATGCTGTTTCTTGGAGTGACGGCATACCTTCTCCAAGTGAGATGCGTCCGGTTTTTAAAAGCTCGTAGAAGCACGCCGCACCCAGGATGATATCGATTCCACCAGGCTTGTGGAATGTTGGGTCAGCCAAGACGCAGGTTGCTGGAATCGTCCACTGGCTGTGGTTTATACGATGGGCCGGCACATCTGCTGACAGCTTGGGCAGTACCAGCATCTCCAGCGACGTCGAAAATGATGAACAGCGTGACTGGATGGTGGCTCGTACTGATGACTTTACGTTCGTCGCTTGGCTGCCACCAACCCCCGACAGCGGAATGCTCACCGACTTCCGAGGTAGGTTTAAGAATTGCGCCAACCTTCCCGTAATGAAGTTGGACTGTGCTCCACTGTCCAAGAGAGCCCTTGCAGCATGGTTCTTCCCTGCGCTGTCAGTGATGTACAACATGACGGTTGACAGCAACACTGTCGATGGTATCGCCGTGTGAAGCGATATTGTAGCTGTACGGTGTTCTGCTGCAGATGTTGGCTGTTCGTGACGGATCTCGCTGGCGGCACTAGTCCCTTCGTCGTGGAGCAAGGTGTGATGTTTCTGCTGGCACCGACGACACGTCCACTTCGATGGGCACCCTTTGTTGAGATGACCAGCTCCGAAACAGTTGAAACAACGTTTCCAACTTCGGAGCTTGTCCCGTTTGTCTGGTAGCGATAGTGCTATGAAATCCGCGCACTTGCTGAGCATATGGTGACCCAGGCACATCACACACGTTGCGGTCGGTGATGGAGTAACGGTCGACGTGAACGCTTTAGTAGGAGCCGGCTTTGGACGAGATGGTTTGTCCGTATTGCCTGCTGCGCAGCTCTCCAACACTTCACATTGACGCGTGATATAGTCGAAGGTACGGAACAAATCCGGAAACTCGCCGTGCTGCAATGTGAGCTCCCATGCCTTTCGAGTATTGGGGTCCATACACGACGCGAGGATGTGTGTGATGATGAGGTTGCTGGTTTCGTCGATGTTCTTCTCTAAGAACTGCAACCCATCAACATGACCCTTGCACGCTTCTACTAGTGAGCGAAGTTCGCTGGCTGATTCGCGTTGCACGGGTTTTAGTTGGAGCAACCCAGCAATGTGTTTGTCGACGATTGCTCGTGGGTTCGCAAACCGCCTTTCGAGTACCTCCCAGGCACTCTTGAAGTTGTTGCTGCTCACCATTGCCGCATTGATGATTCCTGCTGCCTTTCCGGTGAGTGCCTTGTTCAGGTGGTGTAACTTAGCTGCATCCGAATCATTTGTCCTTCCCATGATGTCGAGGAACATGGCCTTGAACTTGGGCCACTCCTCGTAGCGTCCGTCGAAGGTCGGCATCGGGACACTTAGATGATGCGCTGCCGAAGTTACAGGAGCTGCTGAAGCTGTTGGTGTTTTGTCCTGCTGTGCCTCCAGCTTGGCTGTGGAGGTGGCGTGCAACTTCCGGAATGCGTCGTCAGCGTCCATGTCGACTTCTAGATCATCTGGCAGTAGATCGATGACGTTCTGCATCAACCTGGCGTGGGCGCCTTGAAGTTCCATTAACGTACGTAAGTGCACCCGTACAGTAGCCGGAGGGAGTTTTTCGTCAGTGATGTCCGGCTGAAGCTGTGATAGTTGACGATAGGCCAGCTTCATTTTGGCGCGCAGCACTGCTAACTCACGATCACCTGGTGATGACATGGACGGTTTTGGTGACACATGCTGAGCAGTCGTTTCTAATACGTGGTCACTCGCGCACTGTTGTACGTTGGCTTCCGTAGCCTCTTGGTCGGAATTATCACTCCCATCATGTTCTGGTGGCGGGGAGTGCATCACTTTATTCCTGCGTGTGTTCATTGTCACTTCTGACTAGTCTTTTGCACTTTTCACTTGTTCACTACACTGTTTTGTCAGCGTCGACTGCTACGACACTCTGGACTGGTACTCACAATCACGCTGAGTAAACTTCTCGTGGCGATGAGACGCTGGACGGTACCACCGAAGGAAACTCACACCTTGAGTTATCTTCCCGTGAGGCCCCGATGCGCACTGGATCGGCCTCGTGTGGTGTCCGTGGTCTGCCACCGATGGAAAATCAACCCGTCCGGTTGATACACGATTCTTGTAGACGCTGGGTTGAACAAACGCTGGGCACGAAGCGCTGGACTGATCCACTGAAGAGAACTCCCGACTTGGGTTCTCTCCCCTTGAGGCACCGATGCGCACTGGATCGGCCTCGTGTGGTGTCCGTGGTCTGCCACCGATGTACGATCAACCCGTCCGGTTGATGAGGTTCCTCTTCCGACGACGAATGTATGAAATAATCTGCGCACGATAGGTTCGTTGCGCCGATCCGGTTCGAAGGACCAAAATGTAGGGTACGGCCTACTCCGGAACTTGTTACTCAACAGGTGGATAGAGAAAAGAAGAAAATGGTTTCAAAAATCTGGGTTTGTCCAACGGTACCAGAGAACGCAATATAGTGTCCACAGATCGCTACCCGCCAGGGACTTTCTGTGGATTATAATGCTAAGTATGTTGGGGACAGAGCCTAACAAACACCAGTGGTTTTTTCTCAAGTTGGGTTTATTTGATTTCCTGAACGCCTTTACTTACGTCACAAATGTTGTGCTAGCGATGTCTAAGACCGGTGACACTGTTATCAATTAACCGTTATTTTTGAACAGCAGGTTATCATAAACTGGTACTTGTAGGGTTTCGTTAAATTCAAAATTCCTAACTGTTCAGAACCTTGTAGAGTTCTGTGGCCTACCTTTAGGCGTCGCAATATCGTACAGTCACTTTAAGCACCTTCTAAACCTCATTTTGCATCGTCTCATTCTCTTTAAAGTCACTTTAAGCACCTTCTAAACCTCATTTTGCATCGTCTCATTCTCTTTAAAGTCACCTTAAGCACCTTCTAAACCTCATTTTGCATCGTCTCATTCTCTTTAAAGTCACCTTAAGCACCTTCTAAACACCATTTTGCATCGTCTCATTCTCTTTAAAGTCACTTTAAGCACCTTCTAAACACCATTTTGCATCGTCTCATTCTCTTTAAAGTCACTTTAAGCACCTTCTAAACCTCATTTTGCATCGTCTCATTCTCTTTAAAGTCACCTTAAGCACCTTCTAAACACCATTTTGCATCGTCTCATTCTCTTTAAAGTCACTTTAAGCACCTTCTAAACCTCATTTTGCATCGTCTCATTCTCTTTAAAGTCACCTTAAGCACCTTCTAAACCTCATTTTGCATCGTCTCATTCTCTTTAAAGTCACCTTAAGCACCTTCTAAACACCATTTTGCATCGTCTCATTCTCTTTAAAGTCACTTTAAGCACCTTCTAAACCTCATTTTGCATCGTCTCATTCTCTTTAAAGTCACTTTAAGCACCTTCTAAACACCATTTTGCATCGTCTCATTCTCTTTAAAGTCACCTTAAGCACCTTCTAAACCTCATTTTGCATCGTCTCATTCTCTTTAAAGTCACTTTAAGCACCTTCTAAACCTCATTTTGCATCGTCTCATTCTCTTTAAAGTCACCTTAAGCACCTTCTAAACACCATTTTGCATCGTCTCATTCTCTTTAAAGTCACCTTAAGCACCTTTCAAACACCATTTTGCATCGTCTCATTCTCTTTAAAGTCACTTTAAGCACCTTCTAAACCTCATTTTGCATCGTCTCATTCTCTTTAAAGTCACTTTAAGCACCTTCTAAACCTCATTTTGCATCGTCTCATTCTCTTTAAAGTCACTTTAAGCACCTTCTAAACCTCATTTTGCATCGTCTCATTCTCTTTAAAGTCACTTTAAGCACCTTCTAAACACCATTTTGCATCGTCTCATTCTCTTTAAAGTCACTTTAAGCACCTTCTTAACCTCATTTTGCATCGTCTCATTCTCTTTAAAGTCACTTTAAGCACCTTCTAAACACCATTTTGCATCGTCTCATTCTCTTTAAAGTCACTTTAAGCACCTTCTAAACCTCATTTTGCATCGTCTCATTCTCTTTAAAGTCACCTTAAGCACCTTCTAAACACCATTTTGCATCGTCTCATTCTCTTTAAAGTCACTTTAAGCACCTTCTAAACCTCATTTTGCATCGTCTCATTCTCTTTAAAGTCACCTTAAGCACCTTCTAAACACCATTTTGCATCGTCTCATTCTCTTTAAAGTCACTTTAAGCACCTTCTAAACACCATTTTGCATCGTCTCATTCTCTTTAAAGTCACTTTAAGCACCTTCTAAACCTCATTTTGCATCGTCTCATTCTCTTTAAAGTCACCTTAAGCACCTTCTAAACACCATTTTGCATCGTCTCATTCTCTTTAAAGTCACTTTAAGCACCTTCTAAACCTCATTTTGCATCGTCTCATTCTCTTTAAAGTCACTTTAAGCACCTTCTAAACACCATTTTGCATCGTCTCATTCTCTTTAAAGTCACTTTAAGCACCTTCTAAACCTCATTTTGCATCGTCTCATTCTCTTTAAAGTCACCTTAAGCACCTTCTAAACCTCATTTTGCATCGTCTCATTCTCTTTAAAGTCACTTTAAGCACATTGTAAACCTCATTTATCATCGTCTCATTCTCTTTAAAGTCACTTTAAGCACATTGTAAACCTCATTTTGCATCGTCTCATTCTCTTTAAAGTCACTTTAAGCACCTTCTAAACCTCATTTATCATCGTCTCATTCTCTTTAAAGTCACTTTAAGCACCTTCTAAACCTCATTTTGCATCGTCTCATTCTCTTTAAAGTCACTTTAAGCACCTTCTAAACACCATTTTGCATCGTCTCATTCTCTTTAAAGTCACTTTAAGCACCTTCTAAACACTATTTTGCATCGTCTCATTCTCTTTAAAGTCACTTTAAGCACCTTCTAAACACCATTTTGCATCGTCTCATTCTCTTTAAAGTCACTTTAAGCACCTTCTAAACCTCATTTTGCATCGTCTCATTCTCTTTAAAGTCACCTTAAGCACCTTCTAAACACCATTTTGCATCGTCTCATTTTCTTTAAAGTCACTTTAAGCACCTTCTAAACCTCATTTTGCATCGTCTCATTCTCTTTAAAGTCACCTTAAGCACCTTCTAAACACCATTTTGCATCGTCTCATTCTCTTTAAAGTCACTTTAAGCACCTTCTAAACCTCATTTTGCATCGTCTCATTCTCTTTAAAGTCACCTTAAGCACCTTCTAAACACCATTTTGCATCGTCTCATTCTCTTTAAAGTCACTTTAAGCACCTTCTAAACCTCATTTTGCATCGTCTCATTCTCTTTAAAGTCACCTTAAGCACCTTCTAAACACCATTTTGCATCGTCTCATTCTCTTTAAAGTCACTTTAAGCACCTTCTAAACCTCATTTTGCATCGTCTCATTCTCTTTAAAGTCACCTTAAGCACCTTCTAAACACCATTTTGCATCGTCTCATTCTCTTTAAAGTCACTTTAAGCACCTTCTAAACCTCATTTTGCATCGTCTCATTCTCTTTAAAGTCACTTTAAGCACCTTCTAAACATCATTTTGCATCGTCTCATTCTCTTTAAAGTCAATTTAAGCACCTTCTAAACCTCATTTTGCATCGTCTCATTCTCTTTAAAGTCACTTTAAGCACCTTCTAAACACTATTTTGCATCGTCTCATTCTCTTTAAAGTCACTTTAAGCACCTTCTAAACACCATTTTGCATCGTCTCATTCTCTTTAAAGTCACTTTAAGCACCTTCTAAACCTCATTTTGCATCGTCTCATTCTCTTTAAAGTCACCTTAAGCACCTTCTAAACACCATTTTGCATCGTCTCATTTTCTTTAAAGTCACTTTAAGCACCTTCTAAACCTCATTTTGCATCGTCTCATTCTCTTTAAAGTCACCTTAAGCACCTTCTAAACACCATTTTGCATCGTCTCATTCTCTTTAAAGTCACCTTAAGCACCTTCTAAACCTCATTTTGCATCGTCTCATTCTCTTTAAAGTCACCTTAAGCACCTTCTAAACACCATTTTGCATCGTCTCATTCTCTTTAAAGTCACCTTAAGCACCTTCTAAACACCATTTTGCATCGTCTCATTCTCTTTAAAGTCACTTTAAGCACCTTCTAAACCTCATTTTGCATCGTCTCATTCTCTTTAAAGTCACTTTAAGCACCTTCTAAACACCATTTTGCATCGTCTCATTCTCTTTAAAGTCACCTTAAGCACCTTCTAAACCTCATTTTGCATCGTCTCATTCTCTTTAAAGTCACTTTAAGCACCTTCTAAACCTCATTTTGCATCGTCTCATTCTCTTTAAAGTCACCTTAAGCACCTTCTAAACACCATTTTGCATCGTCTCATTCTCTTTAAAGTCACCTTAAGCACCTTTCAAACACCATTTTGCATCGTCTCATTCTCTTTAAAGTCACTTTAAGCACCTTCTAAACCTCATTTTGCATCGTCTCATTCTCTTTAAAGTCACTTTAAGCACCTTCTAAACCTCATTTTGCATCGTCTCATTCTCTTTAAAGTCACTTTAAGCACCTTCTAAACCTCATTTTGCATCGTCTCATTCTCTTTAAAGTCACTTTAAGCACCTTCTAAACACCATTTTGCATCGTCTCATTCTCTTTAAAGTCACTTTAAGCACCTTCTAAACCTCATTTTGCATCGTCTCATTCTCTTTAAAGTCACTTTAAGCACCTTCTAAACACCATTTTGCATCGTCTCATTCTCTTTAAAGTCACTTTAAGCACCTTCTAAACCTCATTTTGCATCGTCTCATTCTCTTTAAAGTCACCTTAAGCACCTTCTAAACACCATTTTGCATCGTCTCATTCTCTTTAAAGTCACTTTAAGCACCTTCTAAACCTCATTTTGCATCGTCTCATTCTCTTTAAAGTCACCTTAAGCACCTTCTAAACACCATTTTGCATCGTCTCATTCTCTTTAAAGTCACTTTAAGCACCTTCTAAACACCATTTTGCATCGTCTCATTCTCTTTAAAGTCACTTTAAGCACCTTCTAAACCTCATTTTGCATCGTCTCATTCTCTTTAAAGTCACCTTAAGCACCTTCTAAACACCATTTTGCATCGTCTCATTCTCTTTAAAGTCACTTTAAGCACCTTCTAAACCTCATTTTGCATCGTCTCATTCTCTTTAAAGTCACTTTTAGCACCTTCTAAACACCATTTTGCATCGTCTCATTCTCTTTAAAGTCACTTTAAGCACCTTCTAAACCTCATTTTGCATCGTCTCATTCTCTTTAAAGTCACCTTAAGCACCTTCTAAACACCATTTTGCATCGTCTCATTCTCTTTAAAGTCACTTTAAGCACCTTCTAAACCTCATTTTGCATCGTCTCATTCTCTTTAAAGTCACTTTAAGCACCTTCTAAACACCATTTTGCATCGTCTCATTCTCTTTAAAGTCACTTTAAGCACCTTCTAAACCTCATTTTGCATCGTCTCATTCTCTTTAAAGTCACTTTAAGCACCTTCTAAACACTATTTTGCATCGTCTCATTCTCTTTAAAGTCACTTTAAGCACCTTCTAAACACCATTTTGCATCGTCTCATTCTCTTTAAAGTCACTTTAAGCACCTTCTAAACCTCATTTTGCATCGTCTCATTCTCTTTAAAGTCACCTTAAGCACCTTCTAAACACCATTTTGCATCGTCTCATTTTCTTTAAAGTCACTTTAAGCACCTTCTAAACCTCATTTTGCATCGTCTCATTCTCTTTAAAGTCACCTTAAGCACCTTCTAAACACCATTTTGCATCGTCTCATTCTCTTTAAAGTCACTTTAAGCACCTTCTAAACCTCATTTTGCATCGTCTCATTCTCTTTAAAGTCACCTTAAGCACCTTCTAAACACCATTTTGCATCGTCTCATTCTCTTTAAAGTCACCTTAAGCACCTTCTAAACACCATTTTGCATCGTCTCATTCTCTTTAAAGTCACTTTAAGCACCTTCTAAACCTCATTTTGCATCGTCTCATTCTCTTTAAAGTCACTTTAAGCACCTTCTAAACACCATTTTGCATCGTCTCATTCTCTTTAAAGTCACCTTAAGCACCTTCTAAACCTCATTTTGCATCGTCTCATTCTCTTTAAAGTCACTTTAAGCACCTTCTAAACCTCATTTTGCATCGTCTCATTCTCTTTAAAGTCACCTTAAGCACCTTCTAAACACCATTTTGCATCGTCTCATTCTCTTTAAAGTCACCTTAAGCACCTTTCAAACACCATTTTGCATCGTCTCATTCTCTTTAAAGTCACTTTAAGCACCTTCTAAACCTCATTTTGCATCGTCTCATTCTCTTTAAAGTCACTTTAAGCACCTTCTAAACCTCATTTTGCATCGTCTCATTCTCTTTAAAGTCACTTTAAGCACCTTCTAAACCTCATTTTGCATCGTCTCATTCTCTTTAAAGTCACTTTAAGCACCTTCTAAACACCATTTTGCATCGTCTCATTCTCTTTAAAGTCACTTTAAGCACCTTCTAAACCTCATTTTGCATCGTCTCATTCTCTTTAAAGTCACTTTAAGCACCTTCTAAACACCATTTTGCATCGTCTCATTCTCTTTAAAGTCACTTTAAGCACCTTCTAAACCTCATTTTGCATCGTCTCATTCTCTTTAAAGTCACCTTAAGCACCTTCTAAACACCATTTTGCATCGTCTCATTCTCTTTAAAGTCACTTTAAGCACCTTCTAAACCTCATTTTGCATCGTCTCATTCTCTTTAAAGTCACCTTAAGCACCTTCTAAACACCATTTTGCATCGTCTCATTCTCTTTAAAGTCACTTTAAGCACCTTCTAAACACCATTTTGCATCGTCTCATTCTCTTTAAAGTCACTTTAAGCACCTTCTAAACCTCATTTTGCATCGTCTCATTCTCTTTAAAGTCACCTTAAGCACCTTCTAAACACCATTTTGCATCGTCTCATTCTCTTTAAAGTCACTTTAAGCACCTTCTAAACCTCATTTTGCATCGTCTCATTCTCTTTAAAGTCACTTTAAGCACCTTCTAAACACCATTTTGCATCGTCTCATTCTCTTTAAAGTCACTTTAAGCACCTTCTAAACCTCATTTTGCATCGTCTCATTCTCTTTAAAGTCACCTTAAGCACCTTCTAAACCTCATTTTGCATCGTCTCATTCTCTTTAAAGTCACTTTAAGCACATTGTAAACCTCATTTATCATCGTCTCATTCTCTTTAAAGTCACTTTAAGCACATTGTAAACCTCATTTTGCATCGTCTCATTCTCTTTAAAGTCACTTTAAGCACCTTCTAAACCTCATTTATCATCGTCTCATTCTCTTTAAAGTCACTTTAAGCACCTTCTAAACCTCATTTTGCATCGTCTCATTCTCTTTAAAGTCACTTTAAGCACCTTCTAAACCTCATTTTGCATCGTCTCATTCTCTTTAAAGTCACTTTAAGCACCTTCTAAACACTATTTTGCATCGTCTCATTCTCTTTAAAGTCACTTTAAGCACCTTCTAAACACCATTTTGCATCGTCTCATTCTCTTTAAAGTCACTTTAAGCACCTTCTAAACCTCATTTTGCATCGTCTCATTCTCTTTAAAGTCACCTTAAGCACCTTCTAAACACCATTTTGCATCGTCTCATTTTCTTTAAAGTCACTTTAAGCACCTTCTAAACCTCATTTTGCATCGTCTCATTCTCTTTAAAGTCACCTTAAGCACCTTCTAAACACCATTTTGCATCGTCTCATTCTCTTTAAAGTCACTTTAAGCACCTTCTAAACCTCATTTTGCATCGTCTCATTCTCTTTAAAGTCACCTTAAGCACCTTCTAAACACCATTTTGCATCGTCTCATTCTCTTTAAAGTCACTTTAAGCACCTTCTAAACCTCATTTTGCATCGTCTCATTCTCTTTAAAGTCACCTTAAGCACCTTCTAAACACCATTTTGCATCGTCTCATTCTCTTTAAAGTCACTTTAAGCACCTTCTAAACCTCATTTTGCATCGTCTCATTCTCTTTAAAGTCACTTTAAGCACCTTCTAAACACCATTTTGCATCGTCTCATTCTCTTTAAAGTCACTTTAAGCACCTTCTAAACCTCATTTTGCATCGTCTCATTCTCTTTAAAGTCACCTTAAGCACCTTCTAAACACCATTTTGCATCGTCTCATTCTCTTTAAAGTCACCTTAAGCACCTTCTAAACACCATTTTGCATCGTCTCATTCTCTTTAAAGTCACTTTAAGCACCTTCTAAACACCATTTTGCATCGTCTCATTCTCTTTAAAGTCACCTTAAGCACCTTCTAAACCTCATTTTGCATCGTCTCATTCTCTTTAAAGTCACTTTAAGCACCTTCTAAACCTCATTTTGCATCGTCTCATTCTCTTTAAAGTCACTTTAAGCACCTTCTAAACCTCATTTTGCATCGTCTCATTCTCTTTAAAGTCACTTTAAGCACCTTCTAAAGACCATTTTGCATCGTCTCATTCTCTTTAAAGTCACTTTAAGCACCTTCTAAACACCATTTTGCATCGTCTCATTCTCTTTAAAGTCACTTTAAGCACCTTCTAAACCTCATTTTGCATCGTCTCATTCTCTTTAAAGTCACCTTAAGCACCTTCTAAACACCATTTTGCATCGTCTCATTCTCTTTAAAGTCACTTTAAGCACCTTCTAAGCACCATTTTGCATCGTCTCATTCTCTTTAAAGTCACCTTAAGCACCTTCTAAACATCATTTTGCATCGTCTCATTCTCTTTAAAGTCACTTTAAGCACCTTCTAAACCTCATTTTGCATCGTCTCATTCTCTTTAAAGTCACCTTAAGCACCTTCTAAACACCATTTTGCATCGTCTCATTCTCTTTAAAGTCACTTTAAGCACCTTCTAAACCTCATTTTGCATCGTCTCATTCTCTTTAAAGTCACCTTAAGCACCTTCTAAACACCATTTTGCATCGTCTCATTCTCTTTAAAGTCACTTTAAGCACCTTCTAAACACCATTTTGCATAGTCTCATTCTCTTTAAAGTCACCTTAAGCACCTTCTAAACACCATTTTGCATCGTCTCATTCTCTTTAAAGTCACTTTAAGCACCTTCTAAACACCATTTTGCATCGTCTCATTCTCTTTAAAGTCACTTTAAGCACCTTCTAAACACCATTTTGCATCGTCTCATTCTCTTTAAAGTCACCTTAAGCACCTTCTAAACCTCATTTTGCATCGTCTCATTCTCTTTAAAGTCACCTTAAGCACCTTCTAAACA
>NW_026525241.1:0-63786 GCF_943734705.1 Anopheles coustani
GTGCTTAAGGTGACTTTAAAGAGAATGAGACGATGCAAAATGGTGTTTAGAAGGTGCTTAAAGTGACTTTAAAGAGAATGAGACGATGCAAAATAAGGTTTAGAAGGTGCTTAAAGTGACTTTAAAGAGAATGAGACGATGCAAAATGGTGTTTAGAAGGTGCTTAAGGTGACTTTAAAGAGAATGAGACGATGCAAAATGGTGTTTAGAAGGTGCTTAAAGTGACTTTAAAGAGAATGAGACGATGCAAAATGGTGTTTAGAAGGTGCTTAAAGTGACTTTAAAGAGAATGAGACGATGCAAAATGGTGTTTAGAAGGTGCTTAAAGTGACTTTAAAGAGAATGAGACGATGCAAAATGGTGTTTAGAAGGTGCTTAAAGTGACTTTAAAGAGAATGAGACGATGCAAAATGGTGTTTAGAAGGTGCTTAAAGTGACTTTAAAGAGAATGAGACGATGCAAAATGGTGTTTAGAAGGTGCTTAAGTGACTTTAAAGAGAATGAGACGATGCAAAATGGTGTTTAGAAGGTGCTTAAAGTGACTTTAAAGAGAATGAGACGATGCAAAATGGTGTTTAGAAGGTGCTTAAAGTGACTTTAAAGAGAATGAGACGATGCAAAATGGTGTTTAGAAGGTGCTTAAAGTGACTTTAAAGAGAATGAGACGATGCAAAATGGTGTTTAGAAGGTGCTTAAAGTGACTTTAAAGAGAATGAGACGATGCAAAATGGTGTTTAGAAGGTGCTTAAAGGTGACTTTAAAGAGAGAATGAGACGATGCAAAATGGTGTTTAGAAGGTGCTTAAAGTGACTTTAAAGAGAATGAGACGATGCAAAATAGGGTTTAGAAGGTGCTTAAAGTGACTTTAAAGAGAATGAGACGATGCAAAATGGTGTTTAGAAGGTGCTTAAGGTGACTTTAAAGAGAATGAGACGATGCAAAATGAGGTTTAGAAGGTGCTTAAAGTGACTTTAAAGAGAATGAGACGATGCAAAATGGTGTTTAGAAGGTGCTTAAAGTGACTTTAAAGAGAATGAGACGATGCAAAATGGTGTTTAGAAGGTGCTTAAGGTGACTTTAAAGAGAATGAGACGATGCAAAATGAGGTTTAGAAGGTGCTTAAAGTGACTTTAAAGAGAATGAGACGATGCAAAATGGTGTTTAGAAGGTGCTTAAAGTGACTTTAAAGAGAATGAGACGATGCAAAATGGTGTTTAGAAGGTGCTTAAGGTGACTTTAAAGAGAATGAGACGATGCAAAATGGTGTTTAGAAGGTGCTTAAAGTGACTTTAAAGAGAATGAGACGATGCAAAATGGTGTTTAGAAGGTGCTTAAGGTGACTTTAAAGAGAATGAGACGATGCAAAATGGTGTTTAGAAGGTGCTTAAAGTGACTTTAAAGAGAATGAGACGATGCAAAATGGTGTTTAGAATGTGCTTAAGGTGACTTTAAAGAGAATGAGACGATGCAAAATGGTGTTTAGAAGGTGCTTAAAGTGACTTTAAAGAGAATGAGACGATGCAAAATGGTGGTTTAGAAGGTGCTTAAAGTGACTTTAAAGAGAATGAGACGATGCAAAATGAGGTTTAGAAGGTGCTTAAAGTGACTTTAAAGAGAATGAGACGATGCAAAATGAGTTTAGAAGGTGCTTAAGGTGACTTTAAAGAGAATGAGACGATGCAAAATGAGGTTTAGAAGGTGCTTAAAGTGACTTTAAAGAGAATGAGACGATGCAAAATGGTGTTTAGAAGGTGCTTAAAGTGACTTTAAAGAGAATGAGACGATGCAAAATAAGGTTTAGAAGGTGCTTAAAGTGACTTTAAAGAGAATGAGACGATGCAAAATGGTGTTTAGAAGGTGCTTAAGGTGACTTTAAAGAGAATGAGACGATGCAAAATGGTGTTTAGAAGGTGCTTAAAGTGACTTTAAAGAGAATGAGACGATGCAAAATGGTGTTTAGAAGGTGCTTAAAGTGACTTTAAAGAGAATGAGACGATGCAAAATGAGGTTTAGAAGGTGCTTAAAGTGACTTTAAAGAGAATGAGACGATGCAAAATGAGGTTTAGAAGGTGCTTAAAGTGACTTTAAAGAGAATGAGACGATGCAAAATGGTGTTTAGAAGGTGCTTAAAGTGACTTTAAAGAGAATGAGACGATGCAAAATGGTGTTTAGAAGGTGCTTAAGGTGACTTTAAAGAGAATGAGACGATGCAAAATGAGGTTTAGAAGGTGCTTAAAGTGACTTTAAAAGAGAATGAGACGATGCAAAATGAGGTTTAGAAGGTGCTTAAAGTGACTTTAAAGAGAATGAGACGATGCAAAATGGTGTTTAGAAGGTGCTTAAAGTGACTTTAAAGAGAATGAGACGATGCAAAATGAGGTTTAGAAGGTGCTTAAAGTGACTTTAAAGAGAATGAGACGATGCAAAATGAGGTTTAGAAGGTGCTTAAAGTGACTTTAAAGAGAATGAGACGATGCAAAATGAGGTTTAGAAGGTGCTTAAAGTGACTTTAAAGAGAATGAGACGATGCAAAATGAGGTTTAGAAGGTGCTTAAGGTGACTTTAAAGAGAATGAGACGATGCAAAATGGTGTTTAGAAGGTGCTTAAGGTGACTTTAAAGAGAATGAGACGATGCAAAATGGTGTTTAGAAGGTGCTTAAAGTGACTTTAAAGAGAATGAGACGATGCAAAATGGTGTTTAGAAGGTGCTTAAAGTGACTTTAAAGAGAATGAGACGATGCAAAATAAGGTTTAGAAGGTGCTTAAAGTGACTTTAAAGAGAATGAGACGATGCAAAATGAGGTTTAGAAGGTGCTTAAAGTGACTTTAAAGAGAATGAGACGATGCAAAATGGTGTTTAGAAGGTGCTTAAAGTGACTTTAAAGAGAATGAGACGATGCAAAATGGTGTTTAGAAGGTGCTTAAAGTGACTTTAAAGAGAATGAGACGATGCAAAATGGTGTTTAGAAGGTGCTTAAGGTGACTTTAAAGAGAATGAGACGATGCAAAATGGTGTTTAGAAGGTGCTTAAAGTGACTTTAAAGAGAATGAGACGATGCAAAATAAGGTTTAGAAGGTGCTTAAAGTGACTTTAAAGAGAATGAGACGATGCAAAATGGTGTTTAGAAGGTGCTTAAGGTGACTTTAAAGAGAATGAGACGATGCAAAATGAGGTTTAGAAGGTGCTTAAAGTGACTTTAAAGAGAATGAGACGATGCAAAATGGTGTTTAGAAGGTGCTTAAAGTGACTTTAAAGAGAATGAGACGATGCAAAATGGTGTTTAGAAGGTGCTTAAGGTGACTTTAAAGAGAATGAGACGATGCAAAATGAGGTTTAGAAGGTGCTTAAAGTGACTTTAAAGAGAATGAGACGATGCAAAATGGTGTTTAGAAGGTGCTTAAAGTGACTTTAAAGAGAATGAGACGATGCAAAATGGTGTTTAGAATGTGCTTAAGGTGACTTTAAAGAGAATGAGACGATGCAAAATGGTGTTTAGAAGGTGCTTAAAGTGACTTTAAAGAGAATGAGACGATGCAAAATGGTGTTTAGAAGGTGCTTAAGGTGACTTTAAAGAGAATGAGACGATGCAAAATGGTGTTTAGAAGGTGCTTAAAGTGACTTTAAAGAGAATGAGACGATGCAAAATGGTGTTTAGAATGTGCTTAAGGTGACTTTAAAGAGAATGAGACGATGCAAAATGGTGTTTAGAAGGTGCTTAAAGTGACTTTAAAGAGAATGAGACGATGCAAAATGGTGTTTAGAAGGTGCTTAAGGTGACTTTAAAGAGAATGAGACGATGCAAAATGAGGTTTAGAAGGTGCTTAAAGTGACTTTAAAGAGAATGAGACGATGCAAAATGGTGTTTAGAAGGTGCTTAAGGTGACTTTAAAGAGAATGAGACGATGCAAAATGGTGTTTAGAAGGTGCTTAAAGTGACTTTAAAGAGAATGAGACGATGCAAAATGGTGTTTAGAAGGTGCTTAAAGTGACTTTAAAGAGAATGAGACGATGCAAAATGAGGTTTAGAAGGTGCTTAAAGTGACTTTAAAGAGAATGAGACGATGCAAAATGAGGTTTAGAAGGTGCTTAAAGTGACTTTAAAGAGAATGAGACGATGCAAAATGGTGTTTAGAAGGTGCTTAAAGTGACTTTAAAGAGAATGAGACGATGCAAAATGGTGTTTAGAAGGTGCTTAAAGTGACTTTAAAGAGAATGAGACGATGCAAAATGAGGTTTAGAAGGTGCTTAAAGTGACTTTAAAGAGAATGAGACGATGCAAAATGGTGTTTAGAAGGTGCTTAAGGTGACTTTAAAGAGAATGAGACGATGCAAAATGGTGTTTAGAAGGTGCTTAAAGTGACTTTAAAGAGAATGAGACGATGCAAAATGGTGTTTAGAAGGTGCTTAAAGTGACTTTAAAGAGAATGAGACGATGCAAAATGGTGTTTAGAAGGTGCTTAAAGTGACTTTAAAGAGAATGAGACGATGCAAAATGGTGTTTAGAAGGTGCTTAAAGTGACTTTAAAGAGAATGAGACGATGCAAAATGGTGTTTAGAAGGTGCTTAAAGTGACTTTAAAGAGAATGAGACGATGCAAAATGGTGTTTAGAAGGTGCTTAAAGTGACTTTAAAGAGAATGAGACGATGCAAAATGGTGTTTAGAAGGTGCTTAAGGTGACTTTAAAGAGAATGAGACGATGCAAAATGGTGTTTAGAAGGTGCTTAAAGTGACTTTAAAGAGAACGAGACGATGCAAAATGAGGTTTAGAAGGTGCTTAAGGTGACTTTAAAGAGAATGAGACGATGCAAAATGGTGTTTAGAAGGTGCTTAAAGTGACTTTAAAGAGAATGAGACGATGCAAAATGAGGTTTAGAAGGTGCTTAAAGTGACTTTAAAGAGAATGAGACGATGCAAAATGGTGTTTAGAAGGTGCTTAAGGTGACTTTAAAGAGAATGAGACGATGCAAAATGGTGTTTAGAAGGTGCTTAAAGTGACTTTAAAGAGAATGAGACGATGCAAAATGGTGTTTAGAAGGTGCTTAAAGTGACTTTAAAGAGAATGAGACGATGCAAAATGAGGTTTAGAAGGTGCTTAAAGTGACTTTAAAGAGAATGAGACGATGCAAAATGGTGTTTAGAAGGTGCTTAAAGTGACTTTAAAGAGAATGAGACGATGCAAAATGGTGTTTAGAAGGTGCTTAAAGTGACTTTAAAGAGAATGAGGACGATGCAAAATGGTGTTTAGAAGGTGCTTAAGGTGACTTTAAAGAGAATGAGACGATGCAAAATGGTGTTTAGAAGGTGCTTAAAGTGACTTTAAAGAGAATGAGACGATGCAAAATAAGGTTTAGAAGGTGCTTAAAGTGACTTTAAAGAGAATGAGACGATGCAAAATGGTGTTTAGAAGGTGCTTAAGGTGACTTTAAAGAGAATGAGACGATGCAAAATGAGGTTTAGAAGGTGCTTAAAGTGACTTTAAAGAGAATGAGACGATGCAAAATGGTGTTTAGAAGGTGCTTAAAGTGACTTTAAAGAGAATGAGACGATGCAAAATGGTGTTTAGAAGGTGCTTAAGGTGACTTTAAAGAGAATGAGACGATGCAAAATGAGGTTTAGAAGGTGCTTAAAGTGACTTTAAAGAGAATGAGACGATGCAAAATGGTGTTTAGAAGGTGCTTAAAGTGACTTTAAAGAGAATGAGACGATGCAAAATGGTGTTTAGAATGTGCTTAAGGTGACTTTAAAGAGAATGAGACGATGCAAAATGGTGTTTAGAAGGTGCTTAAAGTGACTTTAAAGAGAATGAGACGATGCAAAATGGTGTTTAGAAGGTGCTTAAGGTGACTTTAAAGAGAATGAGACGATGCAAAATGGTGTTTAGAAGGTGCTTAATGTGACTTTAAAGAGAATGAGACGATGCAAAATGGTGTTTAGAATGTGCTTAAGGTGACTTTAAAGAGAATGAGACGATGCAAAATGGTGTTTAGAAGGTGCTTAAAGTGACTTTAAAGAGAATGAGACGATGCAAAATGGTGTTTAGAAGGTGCTTAAGGTGACTTTAAAGAGAATGAGACGATGCAAAATGAGGTTTAGAAGGTGCTTAAAGTGACTTTAAAGAGAATGAGACGATGCAAAATGAGGTTTAGAAGGTGCTTAAAGTGACTTTAAAGAGAATGAGACGATGCAAAATGGTGTTTAGAAGGTGCTTAAAGTGACTTTAAAGAGAATGAGACGATGCAAAATGAGGTTTAGAAGGTGCTTAAAGTGACTTTAAAGAGAATGAGACGATGCAAAATGAGGTTTAGAAGGTGCTTAAAGTGACTTTAAAGAGAATGAGACGATGCAAAATGAGGTTTAGAAGGTGCTTAAAGTGACTTTAAAGAGAATGAGACGATGCAAAATGAGGTTTAGAAGGTGCTTAAGGTGACTTTAAAGAGAATGAGACGATGCAAAATAAGGTTTAGAAGGTGCTTAAAGTGACTTTAAAGAGAATGAGACGATGCAAAATGGTGTTTAGAAGGTGCTTAAGGTGACTTTAAAGAGAATGAGACGATGCAAAATGGTGTTTAGAAGGTGCTTAAAGTGACTTTAAAGAGAATGAGACGATGCAAAATGGTGTTTAGAAGGTGCTTAAAGTGACTTTAAAGAGAATGAGACGATGCAAAATGAGGTTTAGAAGGTGCTTAAAGTGACTTTAAAGAGAATGAGACGATGCAAAATGGTGTTTAGAAGGTGCTTAAAGTGACTTTAAAGAGAATGAGACGATGCAAAATGGTGTTTAGAAGGTGCTTAAAGTGACTTTAAAGAGAATGAGACGATGCAAAATGGTGTTTAGAAGGTGCTTAAGGTGACTTTAAAGAGAATGAGACGATGCAAAATGGTGTTTAGAAGGTGCTTAAAGTGACTTTAAAGAGAATGAGACGATGCAAAATAAGGTTTAGAAGGTGCTTAAAGTGACTTTAAAGAGAATGAGACGATGCAAAATGGTGTTTAGAAGGTGCTTAAGGTGACTTTAAAGAGAATGAGACGATGCAAAATGAGGTTTAGAAGGTGCTTAAAGTGACTTTAAAGAGAATGAGACGATGCAAAATGGTGTTTAGAAGGTGCTTAAAGTGACTTTAAAGAGAATGAGACGATGCAAAATGGTGTTTAGAAGGTGCTTAAGGTGACTTTAAAGAGAATGAGACGATGCAAAATGAGGTTTAGAAGGTGCTTAAAGTGACTTTAAAGAGAATGAGACGATGCAAAATGGTGTTTAGAAGGTGCTTAAAGTGACTTTAAAGAGAATGAGACGATGCAAAATGGTGTTTAGAATGTGCTTAAGGTGACTTTAAAGAGAATGAGACGATGCAAAATGGTGTTTAGAAGGTGCTTAAAGTGACTTTAAAGAGAATGAGACGATGCAAAATGGTGTTTAGAAGGTGCTTAAGGTGACTTTAAAGAGAATGAGACGATGCAAAATGGTGTTTAGAAGGTGCTTAAAGTGACTTTAAAGAGAATGAGACGATGCAAAATGGTGTTTAGAATGTGCTTAAGGTGACTTTAAAGAGAATGAGACGATGCAAAATGGTGTTTAGAAGGTGCTTAAAGTGACTTTAAAGAGAATGAGACGATGCAAAATGGTGTTTAGAAGGTGCTTAAGGTGACTTTAAAGAGAATGAGACGATGCAAAATGAGGTTTAGAAAGTGCTTAAAGTGACTTTAAAGAGAATGAGACGATGCAAAATGGTGTTTAGAAGGTGCTTAAGGTGACTTTAAAGAGAATGAGACGATGCAAAATGGTGTTTAGAAGGTGCTTAAAGTGACTTTAAAGAGAATGAGACGATGCAAAATGGTGTTTAGAAGGTGCTTAAAGTGACTTTAAAGAGAATGAGACGATGCAAAATGAGGTTTAGAAGGTGCTTAAAGTGACTTTAAAGAGAATGAGACGATGCAAAATGAGGTTTAGAAGGTGCTTAAAGTGACTTTAAAGAGAATGAGACGATGCAAAATGGTGTTTAGAAGGTGCTTAAAGTGACTTTAAAGAGAATGAGACGATGCAAAATGGTGTTTAGAAGGTGCTTAAAGTGACTTTAAAGAGAATGAGACGATGCAAAATGAGGTTTAGAAGGTGCTTAAAGTGACTTTAAAGAGAATGAGACGATGCAAAATGGTGTTTAGAAGGTGCTTAAGGTGACTTTAAAGAGAATGAGACGATGCAAAATGGTGTTTAGAAGGTGCTTAAAGTGACTTTAAAGAGAATGAGACGATGCAAAATGGTGTTTAGAAGGTGCTTAAAGTGACTTTAAAGAGAATGAGACGATGCAAAATGGTGTTTAGAAGGTGCTTAAAGTGACTTTAAAGAGAATGAGACGATGCAAAATGGTGTTTAGAAGGTGCTTAAAGTGACTTTAAAGAGAATGAGACGATGCAAAATGGTGTTTAGAAGGTGCTTAAAGTGACTTTAAAGAGAATGAGACGATGCAAAATGGTGTTTAGAAGGTGCTTAAAGTGACTTTAAAGAGAATGAGACGATGCAAAATGGTGTTTAGAAGGTGCTTAAGGTGACTTTAAAGAGAATGAGACGATGCAAAATGGTGTTTAGAAGGTGCTTAAAGTGACTTTAAAGAGAATGAGACGATGCAAAATGAGGTTTAGAAGGTGCTTAAGGTGACTTTAAAGAGAATGAGACGATGCAAAATGGTGTTTAGAAGGTGCTTAAAGTGACTTTAAAGAGAATGAGACGATGCAAAATAAGGTTTAGAAGGTGCTTAAAGTGACTTTAAAGAGAATGAGACGATGCAAAATGGTGTTTAGAAGGTGCTTAAGGTGACTTTAAAGAGAATGAGACGATGCAAAATGGTGTTTAGAAGGTGCTTAAAGTGACTTTAAAGAGAATGAGACGATGCAAAATGGTGTTTAGAAGGTGCTTAAAGTGACTTTAAAGAGAATGAGACGATGCAAAATGAGGTTTAGAAGGTGCTTAAAGTGACTTTAAAGAGAATGAGACGATGCAAAATGGTGTTTAGAAGGTGCTTAAAGTGACTTTAAAGAGAATGAGACGATGCAAAATGGTGTTTAGAAGGTGCTTAAAGTGACTTTAAAGAGAATGAGACGATGCAAAATGGTGTTTAGAAGGTGCTTAAGGTGACTTTAAAGAGAATGAGACGATGCAAAATGGTGCTTAGAAGGTGCTTAAAGTGACTTTAAAGAGAATGAGACGATGCAAAATAAGGTTTAGAAGGTGCTTAAAGTGACTTTAAAGAGAATGAGACGATGCAAAATGGTGTTTAGAAGGTGCTTAAGGTGACTTTAAAGAGAATGAGACGATGCAAAATGAGGTTTAGAAGGTGCTTAAAGTGACTTTAAAGAGAATGAGACGATGCAAAATGGTGTTTAGAAGGTGCTTAAAGTGACTTTAAAGAGAATGAGACGATGCAAAATGGTGTTTAGAAGGTGCTTAAGGTGACTTTAAAGAGAATGAGACGATGCAAAATGAGGTTTAGAAGGTGCTTAAAGTGACTTTAAAGAGAATGAGACGATGCAAAATGGTGTTTAGAAGGTGCTTAAAGTGACTTTAAAGAGAATGAGACGATGCAAAATGGTGTTTAGAATGTGCTTAAGGTGACTTTAAAGAGAATGAGACGATGCAAAATGGTGTTTAGAAGGTGCTTAAAGTGACTTTAAAGAGAATGAGACGATGCAAAATGGTGTTTAGAAGGTGCTTAAGGTGACTTTAAAGAGAATGAGACGATGCAAAATGGTGTTTAGAAGGTGCTTAAAGTGACTTTAAAGAGAATGAGACGATGCAAAATGGTGTTTAGAATGTGCTTAAGGTGACTTTAAAGAGAATGAGACGATGCAAAATGGTGTTTAGAAGGTGCTTAAAGTGACTTTAAAGAGAATGAGACGATGCAAAATGGTGTTTAGAAGGTGCTTAAGGTGACTTTAAAGAGAATGAGACGATGCAAAATGAGGTTTAGAAGGTGCTTAAAGTGACTTTAAAGAGAATGAGACGATGCAAAATGAGGTTTAGAAGGTGCTTAAAGTGACTTTAAAGAGAATGAGACGATGCAAAATGGTGTTTAGAAGGTGCTTAAAGTGACTTTAAAGAGAATGAGACGATGCAAAATGAGGTTTAGAAGGTGCTTAAAGTGACTTTAAAGAGAATGAGACGATGCAAAATGAGGTTTAGAAGGTGCTTAAAGTGACTTTAAAGAGAATGAGACGATGCAAAATGAGGTTTAGAAGGTGCTTAAAGTGACTTTAAAGAGAATGAGACGATGCAAAATGAGGTTTAGAAGGTGCTTAAGGTGACTTTAAAGAGAATGAGACGATGCAAAATGGTGTTTAGAAGGTGCTTAAGGTGACTTTAAAGAGAATGAGACGATGCAAAATGGTGTTTAGAAGGTGCTTAAAGTGACTTTAAAGAGAATGAGACGATGCAAAATGGTGTTTAGAAGGTGCTTAAAGTGACTTTAAAGAGAATGAGACGATGCAAAATAAGGTTTAGAAGGTGCTTAAAGTGACTTTAAAGAGAATGAGACGATGCAAAATGAGGTTTAGAAGGTGCTTAAAGTGACTTTAAAGAGAATGAGACGATGCAAAATGGTGTTTAGAAGGTGCTTAAAGTGACTTTAAAGAGAATGAGACGATGCAAAATGGTGTTTAGAAGGTGCTTAAAGTGACTTTAAAGAGAATGAGACGATGCAAAATGGTGTTTAGAAGGTGCTTAAGGTGACTTTAAAGAGAATGAGACGATGCAAAATGGTGTTTAGAAGGTGCTTAAAGTGACTTTAAAGAGAATGAGACGATGCAAAATAAGGTTTAGAAGGTGCTTAAAGTGACTTTAAAGAGAATGAGACGATGCAAAATGGTGTTTAGAAGGTGCTTAAGGTGACTTTAAAGAGAATGAGACGATGCAAAATGAGGTTTAGAAGGTGCTTAAAGTGACTTTAAAGAGAATGAGACGATGCAAAATGGTGTTTAGAAGGTGCTTAAAGTGACTTTAAAGAGAATGAGACGATGCAAAATGGTGTTTAGAAGGTGCTTAAGGTGACTTTAAAGAGAATGAGACGATGCAAAATGAGGTTTAGAAGGTGCTTAAAGTGACTTTAAAGAGAATGAGACGATGCAAAATGGTGTTTAGAAGGTGCTTAAAGTGACTTTAAAGAGAATGAGACGATGCAAAATGGTGTTTAGAATGTGCTTAAGGTGACTTTAAAGAGAATGAGACGATGCAAAATGGTGTTTAGAAGGTGCTTAAAGTGACTTTAAAGAGAATGAGACGATGCAAAATGGTGTTTAGAAGGTGCTTAAGGTGACTTTAAAGAGAATGAGACGATGCAAAATGGTGTTTAGAAGGTGCTTAAAGTGACTTTAAAGAGAATGAGACGATGCAAAATGTGGTTTAGAATGTGCTTAAGGTGACTTTAAAGAGAATGAGACGATGCAAAATGGTGTTTAGAAGGTGCTTAAAGTGACTTTAAAGAGAATGAGACGATGCAAAATGGTGTTTAGAAGGTGCTTAAGGTGACTTTAAAGAGAATGAGACGATGCAAAATGAGGTTTAGAAGGTGCTTAAAGTGACTTTAAAGAGAATGAGACGATGCAAAATGGTGTTTAGAAGGTGCTTAAGGTGACTTTAAAGAGAATGAGACGATGCAAAATGGTGTTTAGAAGGTGCTTAAAGTGACTTTAAAGAGAATGAGACGATGCAAAATGGTGTTTAGAAGGTGCTTAAAGTGACTTTAAAGAGAATGAGACGATGCAAAATGAGGTTTAGAAGGTGCTTAAAGTGACTTTAAAGAGAATGAGACGATGCAAAATGAGGTTTAGAAGGTGCTTAAAGTGACTTTAAAGAGAATGAGACGATGCAAAATGGTGTTTAGAAGGTGCTTAAAGTGACTTTAAAGAGAATGAGACGATGCAAAATGGTGTTTAGAAGGTGCTTAAAGTGACTTTAAAGAGAATGAGACGATGCAAAATGAGGTTTAGAAGGTGCTTAAAGTGACTTTAAAGAGAATGAGACGATGCAAAATGGTGTTTAGAAGGTGCTTAAGGTGACTTTAAAGAGAATGAGACGATGCAAAATGGTGTTTAGAAGGTGCTTAAAGTGACTTTAAAGAGAATGAGACGATGCAAAATGGTGTTTAGAAGGTGCTTAAAGTGACTTTAAAGAGAATGAGACGATGCAAAATGAGGTTTAGAAGGTGCTTAAAGTGACTTTAAAGAGAATGAGACGATGCAAAATGGTGTTTAGAAGGTGCTTAAAGTGACTTTAAAGAGAATGAGACGATGCAAAATGGTGTTTAGAAGGTGCTTAAAGTGACTTTAAAGAGAATGAGACGATGCAAAATGGTGTTTAGAAGGTGCTTAAGGTGACTTTAAAGAGAATGAGACGATGCAAAATGGTGTTTAGAAGGTGCTTAAAGTGACTTTAAAGAGAATGAGACGATGCAAAATAAGGTTTAGAAGGTGCTTAAAGTGACTTTAAAGAGAATGAGACGATGCAAAATGGTGTTTAGAAGGTGCTTAAGGTGACTTTAAAGAGAATGAGACGATGCAAAATGAGGTTTAGAAGGTGCTTAAAGTGACTTTAAAGAGAATGAGACGATGCAAAATGGTGTTTAGAAGGTGCTTAAAGTGACTTTAAAGAGAATGAGACGATGCAAAATGGTGTTTAGAAGGTGCTTAAGGTGACTTTAAAGAGAATGAGACGATGCAAAATGAGGTTTAGAAGGTGCTTAAAGTGACTTTAAAGAGAATGAGACGATGCAAAATGGTGTTTAGAAGGTGCTTAAAGTGACTTTAAAGAGAATGAGACGATGCAAAATGGTGTTTAGAAGGTGCTTAAGGTGACTTTAAAGAGAATGAGACGATGCAAAATGAGGTTTAGAAGGTGCTTAAAGTGACTTTAAAGAGAATGAGACGATGCAAAATGGTGTTTAGAAGGTGCTTAAAGTGACTTTAAAGAGAATGAGACGATGCAAAATGGTGTTTAGAATGTGCTTAAGGTGACTTTAAAGAGAATGAGACGATGCAAAATGGTGTTTAGAAGGTGCTTAAGGTGACTTTAAAGAGAATGAGACGATGCAAAATGGTGTTTAGAAGGTGCTTAAGGTGACTTTAAAGAGAATGAGACGATGCAAAATGGTGTTTAGAAGGTGCTTAAAGTGACTTTAAAGAGAATGAGACGATGCAAAATGGTGTTTAGAATGTGCTTAAGGTGACTTTAAAGAGAATGAGACGATGCAAAATGGTGTTTAGAAGGTGCTTAAAGTGACTTTAAAGAGAATGAGACGATGCAAAATGGTGTTTAGAAGGTGCTTAAGGTGACTTTAAAGAGAATGAGACGATGCAAAATGAGGTTTAGAAGGTGCTTAAAGTGACTTTAAAGAGAATGAGACGATGCAAAATGGTGTTTAGAAGGTGCTTAAGGTGACTTTAAAGAGAATGAGACGATGCAAAATGGTGTTTAGAAGGTGCTTAAAGTGACTTTAAAGAGAATGAGACGATGCAAAATGGTGTTTAGAAGGTGCTTAAAGTGACTTTAAAGAGAATGAGACGATGCAAAATGAGGTTTAGAAGGTGCTTAAAGTGACTTTAAAGAGAATGAGACG
Source organism: Anopheles coustani (assembly GCF_943734705.1). Taxonomy (NCBI): domain Eukaryota; kingdom Metazoa; phylum Arthropoda; class Insecta; order Diptera; family Culicidae; genus Anopheles; species Anopheles coustani. The sequence goes on from NW_026525241.1 coordinate 13,605, forward strand.
ATGCAAAATGAGGTTTAGAAGGTGCTTAAAGTGACTTTAAAGAGAATGAGACGATGCAAAATGGTGTTTAGAAGGTGCTTAAAGTGACTTTAAAGAGAATGAGACGATGCAAAATGGTGTTTAGAAGGTGCTTAAAGTGACTTTAAAGAGAATGAGACGATGCAAAATGAGGTTTAGAAGGTGCTTAAAGTGACTTTAAAGAGAATGAGACGATGCAAAATGGTGTTTAGAAGGTGCTTAAGGTGACTTTAAAGAGAATGAGACGATGCAAAATGGTGTTTAGAAGGTGCTTAAAGTGACTTTAAAGAGAATGAGACGATGCAAAATGGTGTTTAGAAGGTGCTTAAAGTGACTTTAAAGAGAATGAGACGATGCAAAATGAGGTTTAGAAGGTGCTTAAAGTGACTTTAAAGAGAATGAGACGATGCAAAATGGTGTTTAGAAGGTGCTTAAAGTGACTTTAAAGAGAATGAGACGATGCAAAATGGTGTTTAGAAGGTGCTTAAAGTGACTTTAAAGAGAATGAGACGATGCAAAATGGTGTTTAGAAGGTGCTTAAGGTGACTTTAAAGAGAATGAGACGATGCAAAATGGTGTTTAGAAGGTGCTTAAAGTGACTTTAAAGAGAATGAGACGATGCAAAATAAGGTTTAGAAGGTGCTTAAAGTGACTTTAAAGAGAATGAGACGATGCAAAATGGTGTTTAGAAGGTGCTTAAGGTGACTTTAAAGAGAATGAGACGATGCAAAATGAGGTTTAGAAGGTGCTTAAAGTGACTTTAAAGAGAATGAGACGATGCAAAATGGTGTTTAGAAGGTGCTTAAAGTGACTTTAAAGAGAATGAGACGATGCAAAATGGTGTTTAGAAGGTGCTTAAGGTGACTTTAAAGAGAATGAGACGATGCAAAATGAGGTTTAGAAGGTGCTTAAAGTGACTTTAAAGAGAATGAGACGATGCAAAATGGTGTTTAGAAGGTGCTTAAAGTGACTTTAAAGAGAATGAGACGATGCAAAATGGTGTTTAGAATGTGCTTAAGGTGACTTTAAAGAGAATGAGACGATGCAAAATGGTGTTTAGAAGGTGCTTAAAGTGACTTTAAAGAGAATGAGACGATGCAAAATGGTGTTTAGAAGGTGCTTAAGGTGACTTTAAAGAGAATGAGACGATGCAAAATGGTGTTTAGAAGGTGCTTAAAGTGACTTTAAAGAGAATGAGACGATGCAAAATGGTGTTTAGAATGTGCTTAAGGTGACTTTAAAGAGAATGAGACGATGCAAAATGGTGTTTAGAAGGTGCTTAAAGTGACTTTAAAGAGAATGAGACGATGCAAAATGGTGTTTAGAAGGTGCTTAAGGTGACTTTAAAGAGAATGAGACGATGCAAAATGAGGTTTAGAAGGTGCTTAAAGTGACTTTAAAGAGAATGAGACGATGCAAAATGGTGTTTAGAAGGTGCTTAAGGTGACTTTAAAGAGAATGAGACGATGCAAAATGGTGTTTAGAAGGTGCTTAAAGTGACTTTAAAGAGAATGAGACGATGCAAAATGGTGTTTAGAAGGTGCTTAAAGTGACTTTAAAGAGAATGAGACGATGCAAAATGAGGTTTAGAAGGTGCTTAAAGTGACTTTAAAGAGAATGAGACGATGCAAAATGAGGTTTAGAAGGTGCTTAAAGTGACTTTAAAGAGAATGAGACGATGCAAAATGGTGTTTAGAAGGTGCTTAAAGTGACTTTAAAGAGAATGAGACGATGCAAAATGGTGTTTAGAAGGTGCTTAAAGTGACTTTAAAGAGAATGAGACGATGCAAAATGGTGTTTAGAAGGTGCTTAAAGTGACTTTAAAGAGAATGAGACGATGCAAAATGAGGTTTAGAAGGTGCTTAAAGTGACTTTAAAGAGAATGAGACGATGCAAAATGAGGTTTAGAAGGTGCTTAAAGTGACTTTAAAGAGAATGAGACGATGCAAAATGGTGTTTAGAAGGTGCTTAAAGTGACTTTAAAGAGAATGAGACGATGCAAAATGGTGTTTAGAAGGTGCTTAAAGTGACTTTAAAGAGAATGAGACGATGCAAAATGAGGTTTAGAAGGTGCTTAAAGTGACTTTAAAGAGAATGAGACGATGCAAAATGAGGTTTAGAAGGTGCTTAAAGTGACTTTAAAGAGAATGAGACGATGCAAAATGAGGTTTAGAAGGTGCTTAAAGTGACTTTAAAGAGAATGAGACGATGCAAAATGAGGTTTAGAAGGTGCTTAAGGTGACTTTAAAGAGAATGAGACGATGCAAAATGAGGTTTAGAAGGTGCTTAAGGTGACTTTAAAGAGAATGAGACGATGCAAAATGGTGTTTAGAAGGTGCTTAAAGTGACTTTAAAGAGAATGAGACGATGCAAAATGAGGTTTAGAAGGTGCTTAAAGTGACTTTAAAGAGAATGAGACGATTCAAAATGAGGTTTAGAAGGTGCTTAAAGTGACTTTAAAGAGAATGAGACGATGCAAAATGGTGTTTAGAAGGTGCTTAAGGTGACTTTAAAGAGAATGAGACGATGCAAAATGAGGTTTAGAAGGTGCTTAAAGTGACTTTAAAGAGAATGAGACGATGCAAAATGGTGTTTAGAAGGTGCTTAAGGTGACTTTAAAGAGAATGAGACGATGCAAAATGGTGTTTAGAAGGTGCTTAAGGTGACTTTAAAGAGAATGAGACGATGCAAAATGAGGTTTAGAAGGTGCTTAAAGTGACTTTAAAGAGAATGAGACGATGCAAAATGGTGTTTAGAAGGTGCTTAAAGTGACTTTAAAGAGAATGAGACGATGCAAAATGGTGTTTAGAAGGTGCTTAAGGTGACTTTAAAGAGAATGAGACGATGCAAAGTGAGGTTTAGAAGGTGCTTAAAGTGACTTTAAAGAGAATGAGACGATGCAAAATGGTGTTTAGAAGGTGCTTAAAGTGACTTTAAAGAGAATGAGACGATGCAAAATGAGGTTTAGAAGGTGCTTAAAGTGACTTTAAAGAGAATGAGACGATGCAAAATGAGGTTTAGAAGGTGCTTAATGTGACTTTAAAGAGAATGAGACGATGCAAAATGGTGTTTAGAAGGTGCTTAAGGTGACTTTAAAGAGAATGAGACGATGCAAAATGGTGTTTAGAAGGTGCTTAAGGTGACTTTAAAGAGAATGAGACGATGCAAAATGAGGTTTAGAAGGTGCTTAAAGTGACTTTAAAGAGAATGAGACGATGCAAAATGGTGTTTAGAAGGTGCTTAAGGTGACTTTAAAGAGAATGAGACGATGCAAAATGGTGTTTAGAAGGTGCTTAAAGTGACTTTAAAGAGAATGAGACGATGCAAAATGAGGTTTAGAAGGTGCTTAAAGTGACTTTAAAGAGAATGAGACGATGCAAAATGGTGTTTAGAAGGTGCTTAAGGTGACTTTAAAGAGAATGAGACGATGCAAAATGAGGTTTAGAAGGTGCTTAAAGTGACTTTAAAGAGAATGAGACGATGCAAAATGAGGTTTAGAAGGTGCTTAATGTGACTTTAAAGAGAATGAGACGATGCAAAATGAGGTTTAGAAGGTGCTTAAGGTGACTTTAAAGAGAATGAGACGATGCAAAATGGTGTTTAGAAGGTGCTTAAGGTGACTTTAAAGAGAATGAGACGATGCAAAATGAGGTTTAGAAGGTGCTTAAAGTGACTTTAAAGAGAATGAGACGATGCAAAATGAGGTTTAGAAGGTGCTTAAAGTGACTTTAAAGAGAATGAGACGATGCAAAATGGTGTTTAGAAGGTGCTTAAAGTGACTTTAAAGAGAATGAGACGATGCAAAATGAGGTTTAGAAGGTGCTTAAAGTGACTTTAAAGAGAATGAGACGATGCAAAATGGTGTTTAGAAGGTGCTTAAGGTGACTTTAAAGAGAATGAGACGATGCAAAATGAGGTTTAGAAGGTGCTTAAAGTGACTTTAAAGAGAATGAGACGATGCAAAATGAGGTTTAGAAGGTGCTTAAAGTGACTTTAAAGAGAATGAGACGATGCAAAATGAGGTTTAGAAGGTGCTTAAAGTGACTTTAAAGAGAATGAGACGATGCAAAATGGTGTTTAGAAGGTGCTTAAGGTGACTTTAAAGAGAATGAGACGATGCAAAATGAGGTTTAGAAGGTGCTTAAGGTGACTTTAAAGAGAATGAGACGATGCAAAATGAGGTTTAGAAGGTGCTTAAAGTGACTTTAAAGAGAATGAGACGATGCAAAATGGCGTTTAGAAGGTGCTTAAAGTGACTTTAAAGAGAATGAGACGATGCAAAATGGTGTTTAGAAGGTGCTTAAAGTGACTTTAAAGAGAATGAGACGATGCAAAATGGTGTTTAGAAGGTGCTTAAGGTGACTTTAAAGAGAATGAGACGATGCAAAATGAGGTTTAGAAGGTGCTTAAAGTGACTTTAAAGAGAATGAGACGATGCAAAATGAGGTTTAGAAGGTGCTTAAAGTGACTTTAAAGAGAATGAGACGATGCAAAATGGTGTTTAGAAGGTGCTTAAAGTGACTTTAAAGAGAATGAGACGATGCAAAATGGTGTTTAGAAGGTGCTTAAGGTGACTTTAAAGAGAATGAGACGATGCAAAATTAGGTTTAGAAGGTGCTTAAAGTGACTTTAAAGAGAATGAGACGATGCAAAATGAGGTTTAGAAGGTGCTTAAAGTGACTTTAAAGAGAATGAGACGATGCAAAATGAGGTTTAGAAGGTGCTTAAAGTGACTTTAAAGAGAATGAGACGATGCAAAATGGTGTTTAGAAGGTGCTTAAGGTGACTTTAAAAAGAATGAGACGATGCAAAATGGTGTTTAGAAGGTGCTTAAAGTGACTTTAAAGAGAATGAGACGATGCAAAATGAGGTTTAGAAGGTGCTTAAAGTGACTTTAAAGAGAATGAGACGATGCAAAATGGTGTTTAGAAGGTGCTTAAGGTGACTTTAAAGAGAATGAGACGATGCAAAATGAGGTTTAGAAGGTGCTTAAAGTGACTTTAAAGAGAATGAGACGATGCAAAATGGTGTTTAGAAGGTGCTTAAAGTGACTTTAAAGAGAATGAGACGATGCAAAATGGTGTTTAGAAGGTGCTTAAAGTGACTTTAAAGAGAATGAGACGATGCAAAGTGAGGTTTAGAAGGTGCTTAAAGTGACTTTAAAGAGAATGAGACGATGCAAAATGAGGTTTAGAAGGTGCTTAAAGTGACTTTAAAGAGAATGAGACGATGCAAAATGGTGTTTAGAAGGTGCTTAAAGTGACTTTAAAGAGAATGAGACGATGCAAAATGGTGTTTAGAGGGTGCTTAAGGTGACTTTAAAGAGAATGAGACGATGCAAAATGGTGTTTAGAAGGTGCTTAAGGTGACTTTAAAGAGAATGAGACGATGCAAAATGAGGTTTAGAAGGTGCTTAAAGTGACTTTAAAGAGAATGAGACGATGCAAAATGGTGTTTAGAAGGTGCTTAAAGTGACTTTAAAGAGAATGAGACGATGCAAAATGAGGTTTAGAAGGTGCTTAAAGTGACTTTAAAGAGAATGAGACGATGCAAAATGGTGTTTAGAAGGTGCTTAAAGTGACTTTAAAGAGAATGAGACGATGCAAAATGAGGTTTAGAAGGTGCTTAAAGTGACTTTAAAGAGAATGAGACGATGCAAAATGGTGTTTAGAAGGTGCTTAAGGTGACTTTAAAGAGAATGAGACGATGCAAAATGAGGTTTAGAAGGTGCTTAAAGTGACTTTAAAGAGAATGAGACGATGCAAAATGGTGTTTAGAAGGTGCTTAAGGTGACTTTTAAGAGAATGAGACGATGCAAAATGAGGTTTAGAAGGTGCTTAAAGTGACTTTAAAGAGAATGAGACGATGCAAAATGGTGTTTAGAAGGTGCTTAAAGTGACTTTAAAGAGAATGAGACGATGCAAAATGGTGTTTAGAAGGTGCTTAAAGTGACTTTAAAGAGAATGAGACGATGCAAAATGAGGTTTAGAAGGTGCTTAAAGTGACTTTAAAGAGAATGAGACGATGCAAAATGGTGTTTAGAAGGTGCTTAAAGTGACTTTAAAGAGAATGAGACGATGCAAAATGGTGTTTAGAGGGTGCTTAAGGTGACTTTAAAGAGAATGAGACGATGCAAAATGGTGTTTAGAAGGTGCTTAAGGTGACTTTAAAGAGAATGAGACGATGCAAAATGAGGTTTAGAAGGTGCTTAAAGTGACTTTAAAGAGAATGAGACGATGCAAAATGGTGTTTAGAAGGTGCTTAAAGTGACTTTAAAGAGAATGAGACGATGCAAAATGAGGTTTAGAAGGTGCTTAAAGTGACTTTAAAGAGAATGAGACGATGCAAAATGGTGTTTAGAAGGTGCTTAAAGTGACTTTAAAGAGAATGAGACGATGCAAAATGGTGTTTAGAAGGTGCTTAAAGTGACTTTAAAGAGAATGAGACGATGCAAAATGGTGTTTAGAAGGTGCTTAAAGTGACTTTAAAGAGAATGAGACGATGCAAAATGAGGTTTAGAAGGTGCTTAAAGTGACTGTTCCGTCAGGGTACGGACTCTTGGTGCGCCCCTACGTTGTGTTTTTATTTTTCCTCTTCTTCTTCTTCTTGTTCTTCACTTTTTCTTCACTTCTTCTTCACTTCTCCTTCTTTTTCTTCTTCTGCTTCTTCTGCTACTTCTTCGTGTCGGCCCGTTGTAGGATATAGCTGGTACAGCAGCGCCCTCCGTGGTCGGTTGCGGCACCACAGGATGCTAGGAAGAAGCTCCCTCCAACGTCTTCCTTGGAGCGGTGAAGGACTTTCCACTCGCTGGTTACGCTTCTCTCTCTCACTCGCTTACTTACGGTGGGTCCCGCTCTGCTCCCGTTGCTGCTTGCAAGGATGCTGCACGTGTCGCAAAAGCCGAATCACAGGTGGCGACGTGATTCGGGTAAACGAATGTTTAGTTCTGAAAAGAACTGTTGCTTAGGGTCTGCTGGTTGCTATGGTCTTCCTTCCTTCTAGGTTGGTGGTTCAGGTGGTCTTCCTTCCTTCTAGGTTGGTGGTTCAGGTGCAAGAGAACGATTTCGCGGAAATCCACTCCTTTTATAGTCGCGGGCGGTGGTTAATTCGCGGGTAATAAAAAGCGCGGTTGATCCGGGTATAAAAAGGCGATTTCATACGTAGTGAGTGTCAGTTGGAGATGGCGATTCAATGAGAACGCACTAATTCGCCCTTTCGACCAAATGATAGTAGTTGGTCGAACATACCGGCCCCCCTTGAAAAATCCAATTTTTCGAAATTAGACGCATTCAAGTGGGCAGATTTTACATACTGCCCTTTTTGTGATCCCCGTTGGTGTTTTCAGAGTGGCTACTCGAACAACGCCATCCGGTCCAGGGTGTAGCGAGATCACACGGGCGAGTGGCCATCGAGCAGGAGGAAGCTGGTCATCCTTCATTATAACAATTTCACCTTCTGCTATTTGGCGAGCTTGTCTATTGGCGTGATGTTGGATGTTCAGGGTTTTGAGGTACTCGTTCCTCCAACGATGCCAGATATCCTGCGAGTATCTTTGCAGCCTTTGATACTGGTTTAGCCGGTTGGTTGGTACTTGCTGCAGGTCAGGTTCAGGTAGAGGTTGTAGTGATCCTTTCACCAGGAAATGTGCTGGAGTGAGCACCGAAAGGTCGTTGGGATCGTCGGATAAAGGCATCAGCGGACGAGAGTTCATACAACCCTCCACTTTGGTAAGAACAGTCGATAGTTCTTCGTACGATAGCAACGAAGAACCGAGTTGTCGAACTAGGTGAGTCTTCGCAACTTTGACTGCTGCCTCCCACAATCCTCCGAAGTTTGGTGCACGCGGTGGTATGAGGTGCCATTGGATGTCTTCTTTGGTAAGGTGCTTTGCGATTTCGTCGTTGTCTTCTTTCAGCATTTTGTAGATGTTGTGGAGCTCATTCTTGGCACCGATGAAATTTGTGCCATTATCAGAGTAAATGTGCTGAGGTTTATTTTTTCTCCAAATGAAGCGATCCAAGGCCATTAGAAACGCTTGGGTACTAAGGTCGGAGACTAGCTCTAGGTGCACTGCCTTAGTACTCATGCAAACGAAAACACAAATGTTACATTTGCGGGATGCTGCTTTGCGGTGTGTTGGCTTGAGGTACATGTGGTGATACAGGATTAATAGACGAGTGAATGGATGAAATCCCGGAATAACAAGCTGGTGTTTTTCTCCATATGGAATGTCGGAGCGGCATAGTCGACCACCAACTCGTATTACCCCATCATCGTCTAGGAATGGATTCAGCAATCGGAGTGACGAAGTTCTGCTGACTAGTTTGTTTTTCTGAAGTTGAGTTATCTCCTTGGTAAAGCATTCGGTTTGGACTAGCTTCACTAGCGCAATTTTTGCTCGTTGCAGTTCATCTACGTGTAGGTAAGCGCAATTCTGGTTGGTTCGACTGTGAGCGTTGTTGAAAAGATGTAAGCAAAATCCGATTACTCTCAGCAGAGTCTGGTAGGAGGAGTATCTGGTGATGATGTCATTTGTCTGCATTGTCTGCATAAGTAATACGACGTCCTTTTTCACTTCTAACTTTTCGTCAGTTAGATTGGAACAAGCAGGAGATGAGATAGGCCACGACGATTTTTCTTCTCGAAGCCATGATGGACCATATTTCTATACTTCGTTATGGACCAATAGGTCGGCGGGAATTCTACAGGATAGTACATCAGCAGGGTTTTGCTTTCCGGATACGTGATGCAAGCAGGAAGCGTGGGATGCACTCTGAATCTCAGGATTTTGTGGTAAACGTTTTTCGAGCGGATGGAAACGCCGAATAATAGTTGGCTTGGATTCACCTAAGAGTTGTTCAGAATGTTTCGGCATACGGATGTATCGACCCGATAGGTCACGGGAGATGATCTGCTGGTAATACCTTTCGCATTTGTTTTCTTCGTTGGTTAGTGCGTTGTCTTGCAGTTCTTCGATGTCCCAAAATCGTGGTAGCAGCTCATCGACGGTAGGAGCGAAAGCTGCGGTGTGACATCTAACAGTCACCGGTGGATTAATATTCGGCATTGATCCTGCTACAATCCAGCCGAAGACACTTTCCACTAACACATTTCCTACTTCCGGAAGAGGATGGCGTCCTTCCATTAACAGGGAGTAGAAATGCTCCGCGCCAATTATGATGTCGATCTGGCTGGATTTGCTAAACTCTGGGTCCGCGAGAGGATAGCCTGGTGGTATGTGCCAATGGTGAATTGGGATGGTGGTAGTTGGTGTTTCACTGGCTACTTTCCTAAGTACCAGGAAAGTTATACTGCGCTTGTAGTTAGTTGTGCGGGACTGGATTTCAGCAGTAACCAGATGTTTGGCAGTTGTAGTGGTTTTATCAATGCCGGTAATGGCAATATTCGTTTTTTGCCTTGGAAGCCGCAGTATTTGACACAACCGTTCACTGATGGCATTCGGTTGGGAGCCATTGTCCAACAATGCTCTTGCCATGTGAGGTTGGCCATACGCATCTCGTATTTGAATTACCACTGTAGATAGAAGAATATTTTTGGTAATACTTCCTTGCGCAGCGGTAGCCATCATTGTCGTTGATACACTTTCTGAAGATGGATTTGCTTCACTGTCGGGATGTAGCATAGAGTGATGCCTTTTTCCGCACTGCCGGCAGCTGTACTTGGATGTGCAATCACGGGTATAGTGAGCAGCTCCGAAACAGTTAAAACACAGTTTGTTTTCCTTGATGATTTCGTTCCGGGCGATCGAGTTAAGGTTGGCAAAGCGCGGACAACGAATTAGCTGATGGTGCTGGTTTTTACATACAGGGCATTTTGGTGGTTCCTTTGTAGCGGACACAGCAGGATGTGCACTCATCTTTGGTAGTGTGGGTCTTTTACTTGGCTTTGGCTCTGAACCTTTGGACATGGCGATCGTTTCTAGCACACGGGCTCGGCGTTGCAGAAAGACAAGCATGCCTGCAAATGTAGGTTCGCGGTCGCCTTGCGCTTCTTCCCATGCGGCTAACGAAGCTTCATCCAGCTTGGATCCTAGGAGCTCGACTAGGAACATGGAGCAGTCCCGTTGAACATTTTCTCCCAATTGTTCAAGAAGTTGGGTGTGACGCTGGAAAGCGTCCACGGTGGTTTGTATCGCCTCTACACTGCTGTTCGGCATTTTTGGGAAAGTAAGCAGCTCTCTTACGTGCTTCTTTTTCAACAGAGGTTTGTTGGAGTAGCGTCCCAACAAAGTATTCCAGGCTACCTTATAATTGGCTGCGGTAAGCGCTATCGGTTGAATAAGGCTAGCCGGTTCGCCTTTTAAAGACGCCCTCAGGTAGTGGAATTTTTGCACTTCGGAAATATCAGCCGACTGGTGGATCATAGACAAGAAAGTGTCATGGTATGTGATCCAGTCGCTATAGTTTCCGGTGAATTCCGGCAAGGAAATGGTAGGAAGCTTTATAAGTGGTTTTGAAGCTTCATCCTTGACTTCTTTTTTGGGGGCTACAGGCAACAATAGCTGTAGTTCGGCTATCAGCTGCAGGTATAGCTCCTCAGCTGATCCTCGAAGCTTGCGGTTCTCGGCATCTTGCTCAGGAGTTTCTGATAGCTCCTCCAAGGCATCTTGCGCTGTTTCAAAAACCAGCCAGGTTTTCTCCAAACGGTCTAGTCTCGGTTCGACTAGATGCTGTTGCTCTTCGTTGTAGTTGGTGACGAAGGCACGGGTTCTCTCTATATAGTCGAGGGCATTCTGCCGCTTCAACTCTCGGGCACGCTGGGTTGGTGCCATGCTTTTTACTGCTCTCTGCACCTTTTGGAAGGTTTGCTGGGATGAGTCACTCACTGGACAGGATGTTTCACAGGTGCTATCGTTCCGGTGGTGAGAAGATCACGGTCCGGATCAACTCGGAAACAGGTTCAGGTTGGAACGATAACGGAAGCGGGTCGGCGTGTGAGTGGCTCTGGTTGGTATCGGGTATCCTGGTCACGGCACCAAATGTTCCGTCAGGGTACGGACTCTTGGTGCGCCCCTACGTTGTGTTTTTATTTTTCCTCTTCTTCTTCTTCTTGTTCTTCACTTTTTCTTCACTTCTTCTTCACTTCTCCTTCTTTTTCTTCTTCTGCTTCTTCTGCTACTTCTTCGTGTCGGCCCGTTGTAGGATATAGCTGGTACAGCAGCGCCCTCCGTGGTCGGTTGCGGCACCACAGGATGCTAGGAAGAAGCTCCCTCCAACGTCTTCCTTGGAGCGGTGAAGGACTTTCCCCTCGCTGGTTACGCTTCTCTCTCTCACTCGCTTACTTACGGTGGGTCCCGCTCTGCTCCCGTTGCTGCTTGCAAGGATGCTGCACGTGTCGCAAAAGCCGAATCACAGGTGGCGACGTGATTCGGGTAAACGAATGTTTAGTTCTGAAAAGAACTGTTGATTAGGGTCTGCTGGTTGCTATGGTCTTCCTTCCTTCTAGGTTGGTGGTTCAGGTGGTCTTCCTTCCTTCTAGGTTGGTGGTTCAGGTGCAAGAGAACGATTTCGCGGAAATCCACTCCTTTTATAGTCGCGGGCGGTGGTTAATTCGCGGGTAATAAAAAGCGCGGTTGATCCGGGTATAAAAAGGCGATTTCATACGTAGTGAGTGTCAGTTGGAGATGGCGATTCAATGAGAACGCACTAATTCGCCCTTTCGACCAAATGATAGTAGTTGGTCGAACAGTGACTTTAAAGAGAATGAGACGATGCAAAATGGTGTTTAGAAGGTGCTTAAGGTGACTTTAAAGAGAATGAGACGATGCAAAATGAGGTTTAGAAGGTGCTTAAAGTGACTTTAAAGAGAATGAGACGATGCAAAATGAGGTTTAGAAGGTGCTTTAAGTGACTTTAAAGAGAATGAGACGATGCAAAATGGTGTTTAGAATGTGCTTAAAGTGACTTTAAAGAGAATGAGACGATGCAAAATGGTGTTTAGAAGGTGCTTAAAGTGACTTTAAAGAGAATGAGACGATGCAAAATGAGGTTTAGAAGGTGCTTAAAGTGACTTTAAAGAGAATGAGACGATGCAAAATGAGGTTTAGAAGGTGCTTAAAGTGACTTTAAAGAGAATGAGACGATGCAAAATGAGGTTTAGAAGGTGCTTAAAGTGACTTTAAAGAGAATGAGACGATGCAAAATGGTGTTTAGAAGGTGCTTAAGGTGACTTTAAAGAGAATGAGACGATGCAAAATGAGGTTTAGAAGGTGCTTAAAGTGACTTTAAAGAGAATGAGACGATGCAAAATGGTGTTTAGAAGGTGCTTAAAGTGACTTTAAAGAGAATGAGACGATGCAAAATGGTGTTTAGAAGGTGCTTAAGGTGACTTTAAAGAGAATGAGACGATGCAAAATGAGGTTTAGAAGGTGCTTAAAGTGACTTTAAAGAGAATGAGACGATGCAAAATGGTGTTTAGAAGGTGCTTAAGGTGACTTTAAAGAGAATGAGACGATGCAAAATGAGGTTTAGAAGGTGCTTAAAGTGACTTTAAAGAGAATGAGACGATGCAAAATGGTGTTTAGAAGGTGCTTAAGGTGACTTTAAAGAGAATGAGACGATGCAAAATGGTGTTTAGAAGGTGCTTAAGGTGACTTTAAAGAGAATGAGACGATGCAAAATGAGGTTTAGAAGGTGCTTAAAGTGACTTTAAAGAGAATGAGACGATGCAAAATGAGGTTTAGAAGGTGCTTAAAGTGACTTTAAAGAGAATGAGACGATGCAAAATGAGGTTTAGAAGGTGCTTAAAGTGACTTTAAAGAGAATGAGACGATGCAAAATGGTGTTTAGAAGGTGCTTAAAGTGACTTTAAAGAGAATGAGACGATGCAAAATGGTGTTTAGAAGGTGCTTAAACTGACTTTAAAGAGAATGAGACGATGCAAAATGAGGTTTAGAAGGTGCTTAAGGTGACTTTAAAGAGAATGAGACGATGCAAAATGAGGTTTAGAAGGTGCTTAAAGTGACTTTAAAGAGAATGAGACGATGCAAAATGGTGTTTAGAAGGTGCTTAAGGTGACTTTAAAGAGAATGAGACGATGCAAAATGAGGTTTAGAAGGTGCTTAAAGTGACTTTAAAGAGAATGAGACGATGCAAAATGAGGTTTAGAAGGTGCTTAAAGTGACTTTAAAGAGAATGAGACGATGCAAAATGAGGTTTAGAAGGTGCTTAAAGTGACTTTAAAGAGAATGAGACGATGCAAAATGGTGTTTAGAAGGTGCTTAAAGTGACTTTAAAGAGAATGAGACGATGCAAAATGGTGTTTAGAAGGTGCTTAAAGTGACTTTAAAGAGAATGAGACGATGCAAAATGAGGTTTAGAAGGTGCTTAAGGTGACTTTAAAGAGAATGAGACGATGCAAAATGAGGTTTAGAAGGTGCTTAAAGTGACTTTAAAGAGAATGAGACGATGCAAAATGGTGTTTAGAAGGTGCTTAAGGTGACTTTAAAGAGAATGAGACGATGCAAAATGAGGTTTAGAAGGTGCTTAAAGTGACTTTAAAGAGAATGAGACGATGCAAAATGAGGTTTAGAAGGTGCTTAAAGTGACTTTAAAGAGAATGAGACGATGCAAAATGGTGTTTAGAAGGTGCTTAAAGTGACTTTAAAGAGAATGAGACGATGCAAAATGGTGTTTAGAAGGTGCTTAAAGTGACTTTAAAGAGAATGAGACGATGCAAAATGAGGTTTAGAAGGTGCTTAAGGTGACTTTAAAGAGAATGAGACGATGCAAAATGAGGTTTAGAAGGTGCTTAAAGTGACTTTAAAGAGAATGAGACGATGCAAAATGGTGTTTAGAAGGTGCTTAAGGTGACTTTAAAGAGAATGAGACGATGCAAAATGAGGTTTAGAAGGTGCTTAAAGTGACTTTAAAGAGAATGAGACGATGCAAAATGAGGTTAAGAAGGTGCTTAAAGTGACTTTAAAGAGAATGAGACGATGCAAAATGGTGTTTAGAAGGTGCTTAAGGTGACTTTAAAGAGAATGAGACGATGCAAAATGAGGTTTAGAAGGTGCTTAAAGTGACTTTAAAGAGAATGAGACGATGCAAAATGGTGTTTAGAAGGTGCTTAAAGTGACTTTAAAGAGAATGAGACGATGCAAAATGAGGTTTAGAAGGTGCTTAAAGTGACTTTAAAGAGAATGAGACGATGCAAAATGAGGTTTAGAAGGTGCTTAAGGTGACTTTAAAGAGAATGAGACGATGCAAAATGGTGTTTAGAAGGTGCTTAAGGTGACTTTAAAGAGAATGAGACGATGCAAAATGGTGTTTAGAAGGTGCTTAAGGTGACTTTAAAGAGAATGAGACGATGCAAAATGGTGTTTAGAAGGTGCTTAAAGTGACTTTAAAGAGAATGAGACGATGCAAAATGGTGTTTAGAAGGTGCTTAAAGTGACTTTAAAGAGAATGAGACGATGCAAAATGAGGTTTAGAAGGTGCTTAAAGTGACTTTAAAGAGAATGAGACGATGCAAAATGGTGTTTAGAAGGTGCTTAAAGTGACTTTAAAGAGAATGAGACGATGCAAAATGGTGTTTAGAAGGTGCTTAAAGTGACTTTAAAGAGAATGAGACGATGCAAAATGGTGTTTAGAAGGTGCTTAAAGTGACTTTAAAGAGAATGAGACGATGCAAAATGAGGTTTAGAAGGTGCTTAAAGTGACTTTAAAGAGAATGAGACGATGCAAAATGGTGTTTAGAAGGTGCTTAAAGTGACTTTAAAGAAAATGAGACGATGCAAAATGAGGTTTAGAAGGTGCTTAAAGTGACTTTAAAGAGAATGAGACGATGCAAAATGAGGTTTAGAAGGTGCTTAAAGTGACTTTAAAGAGAATGAGACGATGCAAAATGAGGTTTAGAAGGTGCTTAAAGTGACTTTAAAGAGAATGAGACGATGCAAAATGGTGTTTAGAAGGTGCTTAAAGTGACTTTAAAGAGAATGAGACGATGCAAAATGAGGTTTAGAAGGTGCTTAAAGTGACTTTAAAGAGAATGAGACGATGCAAAATGGTGTTTAGAAGGTGCTTAAGGTGACTTTAAAGAGAATGAGACGATGCAAAATGAGGTTTAGAAGGTGCTTAAAGTGACTTTAAAGAGAATGAGACGATGCAAAATGGTGTTTAGAAGGTGCTTAAAGTGACTTTAAAGAGAATGAGACGATGCAAAATGGTGTTTAGAAGGTGCTTAAAGTGACTTTAAAGAGAATGAGACGATGCAAAATGAGGTTTAGAAGGTGCTTAAAGTGACTTTAAAGAGAATGAGACGATGCAAAATGGTGTTTAGAAGGTGCTTAAGGTGACTTTAAAGAGAATGAGACGATGCAAAATGAGGTTTAGAAGGTGCTTAAAGTGACTTTAAAGAGAATGAGATGATGCAAAATGAGGTTTAGAAGGTGCTTAAAGTGACTTTAAAGAGAATGAGACGATGCAAAATGAAGTTTAGAAGGTGCTTAAAGTGACTTTAAAGAGAATGAGACGATGCAAAATGAGGTTTAGAAGGTGCTTAAAGTGACTTTAAAGAGAATGAGACGATGCAAAATGGTGTTTAGAAGGTGCTTAAAGTGACTTTAAAGAGAATGAGACGATGCAAAATGAGGTTTAGAAGGTGCTTAAAGTGACTTTAAAGAGAATGAGACGATGCAAAATGGTGTTTAGAAGGTGCTTAAAGTGACTTTAAAGAGAATGAGACGATGCAAAATGGTGTTTAGAAGGTGCTTAAAGTGACTTTAAAGAGAATGAGACGATGCAAAATGGTGTTTAGAAGGTGCTTAAAGTGACTTTAAAGAGAATGAGACGATGCAAAATGGTGTTTAGAAGGTGCTTAAGGTGACTTTAAAGAGAATGAGACGATGCAAAATGAGGTTTAGAAGGTGCTTGAAGTGACTTTAAAGAGAATGAGACGATGCAAAATAGTGTTTAGAAGGTGCTTAAAGTGACTTTAAAGAGAATGAGACGATGCAAAATGAGGTTTAGAAGGTGCTTAAAGTGACTTTAAAGAGAATGAGACGATGCAAAATGGTGTTTAGAAGGTGCTTAAGGTGACTTTAAAGAGAATGAGACGATGCAAAATGAGGTTTAGAAGGTGCTTAAAGTGACTTTAAAGAGAATGAGACGATGCAAAATGGTGTTTAGAAGGTGCTTAAAGTGACTTTAAAGAGAATGAGACGATGCAAAATGAGGTTTAGAAGGTGCTTAAAGTGACTTTAAAGAGAATGAGACGATGCAAAATGGTGTTTAGAAGGTGCTTAAAGTGACTTTAAAGAGAATGAGACGATGCAAAATGAGGTTTAGAAGGTGCTTAAAGTGACTTTAAAGAGAATGAGACGATGCAAAATGGTGTTTAGAAGGTGCTTAAAGTGACTTTAAAGAGAATGAGACGATGCAAAATGAGGTTTAGAAGGTGCTTAAAGTGACTTTAAAGAGAATGAGACGATGCAAAATGAGGTTTAGAAGGTGCTTAAAGTGACTTTAAAGAGAATGAGACGATGCAAAATGAGGTTTAGAAGGTGCTTAAAGTGACTTTAAAGAGAATGAGACGATGCAAAATGAGGTTTAGAAGGTGCTTAAAGTGACTTTAAAGAGAATGAGACGATGCAAAATGAGGTTTAGAAGGTGCTTAAAGTGACTTTAAAGAGAATGAGACGATGCAAAATGGTGTTTAGAAGGTGCTTAAGGTGACTTTAAAGAGAATGAGACGATGCAAAATGAGGTTTAGAAGGTGCTTAAAGTGACTTTAAAGAGAATGAGACGATGCAAAATGGTGTTTAGAAGGTGCTTAAAGTGACTTTAAAGAGAATGAGACGATGCAAAATGGTGTTTAGAAGGTGCTTAAGGTGACTTTAAAGAGAATGAGACGATGCAAAATGAGGTTTAGAAGGTGCTTAAAGTGACTTTAAAGAGAATGAGACGATGCAAAATGAGGTTTAGAAGGTGCTTAAAGTGACTTTAAAGAGAATGAGACGATGCAAAATGGTGTTTAGAAGGTGCTTAAGGTGACTTTAAAGAGAATGAGACGATGCAAAATGAGGTTTAGAAGGTGCTTAAAGTGACTTTAAAGAGAATGAGACGATGCAAAATGAGGTTTAGAAGGTGCTTAAAGTGACTTTAAAGAGAATGAGACGATGCAAAATGAGGTTTAGAAGGTGCTTAATGTGACTTTAAAGAGAATGAGACGATGCAAAATGGTGTTTAGAAGGTGCTTAAGGTGACTTTAAAGAGAATGAGACGATGCAAAATGGTGTTTAGAAGGTGCTTAAAGTGACTTTAAAGAGAATGAGACGATGCAAAATGGTGTTTAGAAGGTGCTTAAGGTGACTTTAAAGAGAATGAGACGATGCAAAATGAGGTTTAGAAGGTGCTTAAAGTGACTTTAAAGAGAATGAGACGATGCAAAATGAGGTTTAGAAGGTGCTTAAAGTGACTTTAAAGAGAATGAGACGATGCAAAATGAGGTTTAGTAGGTGCTTAAAGTGACTGTAAAGAGAATGAGACGATGCAAAATGGTGTTTAGAAGGTGCTTAAAGTGACTTTAAAGAGAATGAGACGATGCAAAATGAGGTTTAGAAGGTGCTTAAGGTGACTTTAAAGAGAATGAGACGATGCAAAATGAGGTTTAGAAGGTGCTTAAAGTGACTTTAAAGAGAATGAGACGATGCAAAATGAGGTTTAGAAGGTGCTTAAAGTGACTTTAAAGAGAATGAGACGATGCAAAATGGTGTTTAGAAGGTGCTTAAGGTGACTTTAAAGAGAATGAGACGATGCAAAATGAGGTTTAGAAGGTGCTTAAAGTGACTTTAAAGAGAATGAGACGATGCAAAATGGTGTTTAGAAGGTGCTTAAGGTGACTTTAAAGAGAATGAGACGATGCAAAATGAGGTTTAGAAGGTGCTTAAAGTGACTTTAAAGAGAATGAGACGATGCAAAATGAGGTTTAGAAGGTGCTTAAAGTGACTTTAAAAAGAATGAGACGATGCAAAATGGTGTTTAGAAGGTGCTTAAGGTGACTTTAAAGAGAATGAGACGATGCAAAATGAGGTTTAGAAGGTGCTTAAAGTGACTTTAAAGAGAATGAGACGATGCAAAATGAGGTTTAGAAGGTGCTTAAAGTGACTTTAAAGAGAATGAGACGATGCAAAATGGTGTTTAGAAGGTGCTTAAGGTGACTTTAAAGAGAATGAGACGATGCAAAATGAGGTTTAGAAGGTGCTTAAAGTGACTTTAAAGAGAATGAGACGATGCAAAATGGTGTTTAGAAGGTGCTTAAAGTGACTTTAAAGAGAATGAGACGATGCAAAATGGTGTTTAGAAGGTGCTTAAAGTGACTTTAAAGAGAATGAGACGATGCAAAATGAGGTTTAGAAGGTGCTTAAAGTGACTTTAAAGAGAATGAGACGATGCAAAATGGTGTTTAGAAGGTGCTTAAGGTGACTTTAAAGAGAATGAGACGATGCAAAATGAGGTTTAGAAGGTGCTTAAAGTGACTTTAAAGAGAATGAGACGATGCAAAATGGTGTTTAGAAGGTGCTTAAAGTGACTTTAAAGAGAATGAGACGATGCAAAATGAGGTTTAGAAGGTGCTTAACGTGACTTTAAAGAGAATGAGACGATGCAAAATGAGGTTTAGAAGGTGCTTAAAGTGACTTTAAAGAGAATGAGACGATGCAAAATGGTGTTTAGAAGGTGCTTAAGGTGACTTTAAAGAGAATGAGACGATGCAAAATGAGGTTTAGAAGGTGCTTAAAGTGACTTTAAAGAGAATGAGACGATGCAAAATGAGGTTTAGAAGGTGCTTAAAGTGACTTTAAAGAGAATGAGACGATGCAAAATGGTGTTTAGAAGGTGCTTAAGGTGACTTTAAAGAGAATGAGACGATGCAAAATGAGGTTTAGAAGGTGCTTAAAGTGACTTTAAAGAGAATGAGACGATGCAAAATGGTGTTTAGAAGGTGCTTAAGGTGACTTTAAAGAGAATGAGACGATGCAAAATGAGGTTTAGAAGGTGCTTAAAGTGACTTTAAAGAGAATGAGACGATGCAAAATGAGGTTTAGAAGGTGCTTAAAGTGACTTTAAAGAGAATGAGACGATGCAAAATGGTGTTTAGAAGGTGCTTAAGGTGACTTTAAAGAGAATGAGACGATGCAAAATGGTGTTTAGAAGGTGCTTAAAGTGACTTTAAAGAGAATGAGACGATGCAAAATGGTGTTTAGAAGGTGCTTAAGGTGACTTTAAAGAGAATGAGACGATGCAAAATGAGGTTTAGAAGGTGCTTAAAGTGACTTTAAAGAGAATGAGACGATGCAAAATGGTGTTTAGAAGGTGCTTAAGGTGACTTTAAAGAGAATGAGACGATGCAAAATGGTGTTTAGAAGGTGCTTAAAGTGACTTTAAAGAGAATGAGACGATGCAAAATGAGGTTTAGAAGGTGCTTAAAGTGACTTTAAAGAGAATGAGACGATGCAAAATGAGGTTTAGAAGGTGCTTAAAGTGACTTTAAAGAGAATGAGACGATGCAAAATGAGGTTTAGAAGGTGCTTAAGGTGACTTTAAAGAGAATGAGACGATGCAAAATGAGGTTTAGAAGGTGCTTAAAGTGACTTTAAAGAGAATGAGACGATGCAAAATGGTGTTTAGAAGGTGCTTAAAGTGACTTTAAAGAGAATGAGACGATGCAAAATGGTGTTTAGAAGGTGCTTAAAGTGACTTTAAAGAGAATGAGACGATGCAAAATGGTGTTTAGAAGGTGCTTAAGGTGACTTTAAAGAGAATGAGACGATGCAAAATGGTGTTTAGAAGGTGCTTAAGGTGACTTTAAAGAGAATGAGACGATGCAAAATGAGGTTTAGAAGGTGCTTAAAGTGACTTTAAAGAGAATGAGACGATGCAAAATGGTGTTTAGAAGGTGCTTAAGGTGACTTTAAAGAGAATGAGACGATGCAAAATGGTGTTTAGAAGGAGCTTAAAGTGACTTTAAAGAGAATGAGACGATGCAAAATGGTGTTTAGAAGGTGCTTAAAGTGACTTTAAAGAGAATGAGACGATGCAAAATGGTGTTTAGAAGGTGCTTAAGGTGACTTTAAAGAGAATGAGACGATGCAAAATGAGGTTTAGAAGGTGCTTAAAGTGACTTTAAAGATTATGAGACGATGCAAAATGAGGTTTAGAAGGTGCTTAAAGTGACTTTAAAGAGAATGAGACGATGCAAAATGGTGTTTAGAAGGTGCTTAAAGTGACTTTAAAGAGAATGAGACGATGCAAAATGGTGTTTAGAAGGTGCTTAAAGTGACTTTAAAGAGAATGAGACGATGCAAAATGGTGTTTAGAAGGTGCTTAAGGTGACTTTAAAGAGAATGAGACGATGCAAAATGGTGTTTAGAAGGTGCTTAAAGTGACTTTAAAGAGAATGAGACGATGCAAAATGGTGTTTAGAAGGTGCTTAAAGTGACTTTAAAGAGAATGAGACGATGCAAAATGGTGTTTAGAAGGTGCTTAAAGTGACTTTAAAGAGAATGAGACGATGCAAAATGAGGTTTAGAAGGTGCTTAAAGTGACTTTAAAGAGAATGAGACGATGCAAAATGAGGTTTAGAAGGTGCTTAAAGTGACTTTAAAGAGAATGAGACGATGCAAAATGGTGTTTAGAAGGTGCTTAAAGTGACTTTAAAGAGAATGAGACGATGCAAAATGGTGTTTAGAAGGTGCTTAAGGTGACTTTAAAGAGAATGAGACGATGCAAAATGAGCTTTAGAAGGTGCTTAAAGTGACTTTAAAGAGAATGAGACGATGCAAAATGGTGTTTAGAAGGTGCTTAAGGTGACTTTAAAGAGAATGAGACGATGCAAAATGAGGTTTAGAAGGTGCTTAAAATGACTTTAAAGAGAATGAGACGATGCAAAATGGTGTTTAGAAGGTGCTTAAGGTGACTTTAAAGAGAATGAGACGATGCAAAATGGTGTTTAGAAGGTGCTTAAAGTGACTTTAAAGAGAATGAGACGATGCAAAATGGTGTTTAGAAGGTGCTTAAAGTGACTTTAAAGAGAATGAGACGATGCAAAATGAGGTTTAGAAGGTGCTTAAAGTGACTTTAAAGAGAATGAGACGATGCAAAATGGTGTTTAGAAGGTGCTTAAAGTGACTTTAAAGAGAATGAGACGATGCAAAATGGTGTTTAGAAGGTGCTTAAAGTGATTTTAAAGAGAATGAGACGATGCAAAATGGTGTTTAGAAGGTGCTTAAGGTGACTTTAAAGAGAATGAGACGATGCAAAATGGTGTTTAGAAGGTGCTTAAAGTGACTTTAAAGAGAATGAGACGATGCAAAATGGTGTTTAGAAGGTGCTTAAAGTGACTTTAAAGAGAATGAGACGATGCAAAATGAGGTTTAGAAGGTGCTTAAAGTGACTTTAAAGAGAATGAGACGATGCAAAATGAGGTTTAGAAGGTGCTTAAAGTGACTTTAAAGAGAATGAGACGATGCAAAATGAGGTTTAGAAGGTGCTTAAAGTGACTTTAAAGAGAATGAGACGATGCAAAATGAGGTTTAGAAGGTGCTTAAAGTGACTTTAAAGAGAATGAGACGATGCAAAATGGTGTTTAGAAGGTGCTTAAGGTGACTTTAAAGAGAATGAGACGATGCAAAATGGTGTTTAGAAGGTGCTTAAGGTGACTTTAAAGAGAATGAGACGATGCAAAATGAGGTTTAGAAGGTGCTTAAGGTGACTTTAAAGAGAATGAGACGATGCAAAATGGTGTTTAGAAGGTGCTTAAGGTGACTTTAAAGAGAATGAGACGATGCAAAATGAGGTTTAGAAGGTGCTTAAAGTGACTTTAAAGAGAATGAGACGATGCAAATTGAGGTTTAGAAGGTGCATAAAGTGACTTTAAAGAGAATGAGACGATGCAAAATGGTGTTTAGAAGGTGCTTAAAGTGACTTTAAAGAGAATGAGACGATGCAAAATGGTGTTTAGAAGGTGCTTAAGGTGACTTTAAAGAGAATGAGACGATGCAAAATGGTGTTTAGAAGGTGCTTAAAGTGACTTTAAAGAGAATGAGACGATGCAAAATGGTGTTTAGAAGGTGCTTAAAGTGACTTTAAAGAGAATGAGACGATGCAAAATGAGGTTTAGAAGGTGCTTAAAGTGACTTTAAAGAGAATGAGACGATGCAAAATGAGGTTTAGAAGGTGCTTAAAGTGACTTTAAAGAGAATGAGACGATGCAAAATGAGGTTTAGAAGGTGCTTAAAGTGACTTTAAAGAGAATGAGACGATGCAAAATGAGGTTTAGAAGGTGCTTAAAGTGACTTTAAAGAGAATGAGACGATGCAAAATGGTGTTTAGAAGGTGCTTAAGGTGACTTTAAAGAGAATGAGACGATGCAAAATGGTGTTTAGAAGGTGCTTAAGGTGACTTTAAAGAGAATGAGACGATGCAAAATGAGGTTTAGAAGGTGCTTAAGGTGACTTTAAAGAGAATGGACGATGCAAAATGGTGTTTAGAAGGTGCTTAAAGTGACTTTAAAGAGAATGAGACGATGCAAAATGGTGTTTAGAAGGTGCTTAAAGTGACTTTAAAGAGAATGAGACGATGCAAAATGGTGTTTAGAAGGTGCTTAAGGTGACTTTAAAGAGAATGAGACGATGCAAAATGGTGTTTAGAAGGTGCTTAAGGTGACTTTAAAGAGAATGAGACGATGCAAAATGAGGTTTAGAAGGTGCTTAAAGTGACTTTAAAGAGAATGAGACGATGCAAAATGGTGTTTAGAAGGTGCTTAAGGTGACTTTAAAGAGAATGAGACGATGCAAAATGAGGTTTAGAAGGTGCTTAAAGTGACTTTAAAGAGAATGAGACGATGCAAAATGGTGTTTAGAAGGTGCTTAAGGTGACTTTAAAGAGAATGAGACGATGCAAAATGAGGTTTAGAAGGTGCTTAAGGTGACTTTAAAGAGAATGAGACGATGCAAAATGGTGTTTAGAAGGTGCTTAAGGTGACTTTAAAGAGAATGAGACGATGCAAAATGGTGTTTAGAAGGTGCTTAAAGTGACTTTAAAGAGAATGAGACGATGCAAAATGGTGTTTAGAAGGTGCTTAAGGTGACTTTAAAGAGAATGAGACGATGCAAAATGAGGTTTAGAAGGTGCTTAAGGTGACTTTAAAGAGAATGAGACGATGCAAAATGGTGTTTAGAAGGTGCTTAAAGTGACTTTAAAGAGAATGAGACGATGCAAAATGGTGTTTAGAAGGTGCTTAAAGTGACTTTAAAGAGAATGAGACGATGCAAAATGGTGTTTAGAAGGTGCTTAAGGTGACTTTAAAGAGAATGAGACGATGCAAAATGGTGTTTAGAAGGTGCTTAAGGTGACTTTAAAGAGAATGAGACGATGCAAAATGGTGTTTAGAAGGTGCTTAAAGTGACTTTAAAGAGAATGAGACGATGCAAAATGGTGTTTAGAAGGTGCTTAAGGTGACTTTAAAGAGAATGAGACGATGCAAAATGAGGTTTAGAAGGTGCTTAAAGTGACTTTAAAGAGAATGAGACGATGCAAAATGGTGTTTAGAAGGTGCTTAAGGTGACTTTAAAGAGAATGAGACGATGCAAAATGAGGTTTAGAAGGTGCTTAAGGTGACTTTAAAGAGAATGAGACGATGCAAAATGGTGTTTAGAAGGTGCTTAAAGTGACTTTAAAGAGAATGAGACGATGCAAAATGGTGTTTAGAAGGTGCTTAAGGTGACTTTAAAGAGAATGAGACGATGCAAAATGAGGTTTAGAAGGTGCTTAAGGTGACTTTAAAGAGAATGAGACGATGCAAAATGGTGTTTAGAAGGTGCTTAAAGTGACTTCAAAGAGAATGAGACGATGCAAAATGGTGTTTAGAAGGTGCTTAAGGTGACTTTAAAGAGAATGAGACGATGCAAAATGGTGTTCAGAAGGTGCTTAAGGTGACTTTAAAGAGAATGAGACGATGCAAAATGGTGTTTAGAAGGTGCTTAAAGTGACTTTAAAGAGAATGAGACGATGCAAAATGGTGTTTAGAAGGTGCTTAAAGTGACTTTAAAGAGAATGAGACGATGCAAAATGGTGTTTAGAAGGTGCTTAAGGTGACTTTAAAGAGAATGAGACGATGCAAAATGGTGTTTAGAAGGTGCTTAAGGTGACTTTAAAGAGAATGAGACGATGCAAAATGGTGTTTAGAAGGTGCTTAAAGTGACTTTAAAGAGAATGAGACGATGCAAAATGGTGTTTCGAAGGTGCTTAAGGTGACTTTAAAGAGAATGAGACGATGCAAAATGGTGTTTAGAAGGTGCTTAAGGTGACTTTAAAGAGAATGAGACGATGCAAAATGAGGTTTAGAAGGTGCTTAAAGTGACTTTAAAGAGAATGAGACGATGCAAAATGGTGTTTAGAAGGTGCTTAAGGTGACTTTAAAGAGAATGAGACGATGCAAAATGGTGTTTAGAAGGTGCTTAAAGTGACTTTAAAGAGAATGAGACGATGCAAAATGGTGTTTAGAAGGTGCTTAAGGTGACTTTAAAGAGAATGAGACGATGCAAAATGGTGTTTAGAAGGTGCTTAAGGTGACTTTAAAGAGAATGAGACGATGCAAAATGGTGTTTAGAAGGTGCTTAAAGTGACTTTAAAGAGAATGAGACGATGCAAAATGGTGTTTAGAAGGTGCTTAAGGTGACTTTAAAGAGAATGAGACGATGCAAAATGAGGTTTAGAAGGTGCTTAAGGTGACTTTAAAGAGAATGAGACGATGCAAAATGGTGTTTAGAAGGTGCTTAAAGTGACTTTAAAGAGAATGAGACGATGCAAAATGGTGTTTAGAAGGTGCTTAAAGTGACTTTAAAGAGAATGAGACGATGCAAAATGGTGTTTAGAAGGTGCTTAAGGTGACTTTAAAGAGAATGAGACGATGCAAAATGGTGTTTAGAAGGTGCTTAAGGTGACTTTAAAGAGAATGAGACGATGCAAAATGGTGTTTAGAAGGTGCTTAAAGTGACTTTAAAGAGAATGAGACGATGCAAAATGGTGTTTAGAAGGTGCTTAAGGTGACTTTAAAGAGAATGAGACGATGCAAAATGAGGTTTAGAAGGTGCATAAGGTGACTTTAAAGAGAATGAGACGATGCAAAATGAGGTTTAGAAGGTGCTTAAAGTGACTTTAAAGAGAATGAGACGATGCAAAATGGTGTTTAGAAGGTGCTTAAGGTGACTTTAAAGAGAATGAGACGATGCAAAATGGTGTTTAGAAGGTGCTTAAGGTGACTTTAAAGAGAATGAGACGATGCAAAATGGTGTTTAGAAGGTGCTTAAGGTGACTTTAAAGAGAATGAGACGATGCAAAATGAGGTTTCGAAGGTGCTTAAGGTGACTTTAAAGAGAATGAGACGATGCAAAATGGTGTTTAGAAGGTGCTTAAGGTGACTTTAAAGAGAATGAGACGATGCAAAATGAGGTTTAGAAGGTGCTTAAGGTGACTTTAAAGAGAATGAGACGATGCAAAATGAGGTTTAGAAGGTGCTTAAGGTGACTTTAAAGAGAATGAGACGATGCAAAATGAGGTTTAGAAGGTGCTTAAAGTGACTTTAAAGAGAATGAGACGATGCAAAATGAGGTTTAGAAGGTGCTTAAAGTGACTTTAAAGAGAATGAGACGATGCAAAATGAGGTTTAGAAGGTGCTTAAGGTGACTTTAAAGAGAATGAGACGATGCAAAATGGTGTTTAGAAGGTGCTTAAAGTGACTTTAAAGAGAATGAGACGATGCAAAATGGTGTTTAGAAGGTGCTTAAGGTGACTTTAAAGAGAATGAGACGATGCAAAATGGTGTTTAGAAGGTGCTTAAGGTGACTTTAAAGAGAATGAGACGATGCAAAATGGTGTTTAGAAGGTGCTTAAGGTGACTTTAAAGAGAATGAGACGATGCAAAATGAGGTTTAGAAGGTGCTTAAGGTGACTTTAAAGAGAATGAGACGATGCAAAATGGTGTTTAGAAGGTGCTTAAGGTGACTTTAAAGAGAATGAGACGATGCAAAATGAGGTTTAGAAGGTGCTTAAGGTGACTTTAAAGAGAATGAGACGATGCAAAATGGTGTTTAGAAGGTGCTTAAGGTGACTTTAAAGAGAATGAGAGGATGCAAAATGGTGTTTAGAAGGTGCTTAAGGTGACTTTAAAGAGAATGAGACGATGCAAAATGGTGTTTAGAAGGTGCTTAAGGTGACTTTAAAGAGAATGAGACGATGCAAAATGGTGTTTAGAAGGTGCTTAAAGTGACTTTAAAGAGAATGAGACGATGCAAAATGAGGTTTAGAAGGTGCTTAAGGTGACTTTAAAGAGAATGAGACGATGCAAAATGGTGTTTAGAAGGTGCTTAAGGTGACTTTAAAGAGAATGAGACGATGCAAAATGAGGTTTAGAAGGTGCTTAAGGTGACTTTAAAGAGAATGAGACGATGCAAAATGGTGTTTAGAAGGTGCTTAAGGTGACTTTAAAGAGAATGAGACGATGCAAAATGGTGTTTAGAAGGTGCTTAAAGTGACTTTAAAGAGAATGAGACGATGCAAAATGAGGTTTAGAAGGTGCTTAAGGTGACTTTAAAGAGAATGAGACGATGCAAAATGGTGTTTAGAAGGTGCTTAAAGTGACTTTAAAGAGAATGAGACGATGCAAAATGGTGTTTAGAAGGTGCTTAAGGTGACTTTAAAGAGAATGAGACGATGCAAAATGGTGTTTAGAAGGTGCTTAAAGTGACTTTAAAGAGAATGAGACGATGCAAAATGGTGTTTAGAAGGTGCTTAAGGTGACTTTAAAGAGAATGAGACGATGCAAAATGGTGTTTAGAAGGTGCTTAAGGTGACTTTAAAGAGAATGAGACGATGCAAAATGGTGTTTAGAAGGTGCTTAAGGTGACTTTAAAGAGAATGAGACGATGCAAAATGGTGTTTAGAAGGTGCTTAAGGTGACTTTAAAGAGAATGAGACGATGCAAAATGGTGTTTAGAAGGTGCTTAAGGTGACTTTAAAGAGAATGAGACGATGCAAAATGAGGTTTAGAAGGTGCTTAAGGTGACTTTAAAGAGAATGAGACGATGCAAAATGGTGTTTAGAAGGTGCTTAAGGTGACTTTAAAGAGAATGAGACGATGCAAAATGGTGTTTAGAAGGTGCTTAAGGTGACTGTTACGGACGGACGATAGGTCTCGTTCGAGCTAAAAAATCGGTTCTTAAATTGGCATGTCAAAATATAAAATTTATACACAGACCACACAGACAAGAAAATGAAGGTAAAGGAAGGAACAAATAACCAACAAAGATGGCCATAAAATGCTTGGATTGGCCAGAAAAGGTTTGTTGGTTTAACATAGAACAACCACGAGTAAAATTTAGGAGAAACGCATAGCATAGAAACAGCGATTACCGCTGTCGTTGCACCAATGCAAACTCGCATGTAGATTACGATAAAGGAAACGATTGTTACTTTCGGTACCAAGTACAATCGTGGATCAAAATACACATGACTTCCCGGATAAGATTCATCGGGAACGAGATGTGTAAGCATGCGTGCAACGACAGCGCTAAACGAATGGCGCGACAAACATAAGTAATTAAATCAAAACATGGCTCGCTCAAAGCGTGGGAGCAAAGGCAGGAAAAGCGAGATCGCTTAAGACTACAAAGTCAAGACGCCACACGAATGCGTACGCGAAACAAATTTCACATAAACAAATTCCAACAATAAAACATTGTAGAACGAACGATCGCGAGCGGACGCGATCTAACAATGTTTTATCCAGTACGAAATCCAGATAACCGAATTCCAACGATACAACATTGTAGAAGGAACGACCGAACGTAGCGAGAGCGCGTTGACGAACGTTGCGCTCCGATCGACCTCGTAAACAATCTTCAATTGTTTACGCGATCGACATAAGTTCAAGTACATGGCCAGCATAAGATTCGAATACGTGACCAAATCATGCGAAAGTCAGTGAGTCAGGCCAAAACATAAGCATCTAAACCAAAACAACAATGTAGTTACAAAGGCCAATGTTCGATCTCAAGTTCAACAGAAAAACTGCGAATATGTTCGAACGAACATGAATGAACAAGTTGGAACAGGAATTTACGTTAATCTAACGCAACTGCAAACAAATCTGGATTCTGGAGTGAGATCTTCTAACTCGCTCGCGCTCTTTAGTCCATAGAAACCGTTTAGGTATATAAGACGGAAAAATTTGGAATAAAATCAGACTTTCATGGGAATCCATCCGAGGCGGTCACCTTGACCGTCTTGGTACGAGGCTCGTGGATGTTCTCATCATCTGAACCTCGACGTTTTAGAGGAAAGGAAGTCCGGTCTAATTATTTTCTTACCCTTTCAGCAACCTTACCCTAAGAACTTAGGAAATCTTGAGAGCGTCCCCTCCGGCGTCGGCATAGTCACGGCACGGACCAAACTCCCAGGAAATCCACAAGTTCAATTCCCTCCTTACCCAAGGGCTTAGGAAATTTCGAGAGCGTCCCCTCCGGCGTCGGCGTAGTCACGGCACGGACCAAACTCCCGAAAAATCCGCGAGTCCCATTCCAATCCGGTTACGATTTCTCCGTTGTCGGCGTAGTCACGGCGCGGACCGATCGTACCAAATCAACCTTTCTATCCAGTCCGAAAGACTTAGGAAAATTCGAGAGCGTCTCCTCCGGCGTCGGCGTAGTCACGGCACGGACCAAACTCTCGAAAGATCCAAAGTTCTATCCCACCCTCGGTCGCGATTTCTCCGTTGTCGGCGTAGTCACGGCGCGGACCGATCGTACCGAAAAGCCAACTTCCTAACCCTATCCGAAAGACTTAACGATAATTCGCCAGAATCTCTCTCCGTTGGCGGCGTAGTCACGTCGCGGACCGAATTCTCGGTTATCGTCAAGTCAAGGTTTTAGTATCACACGTTGTTTTCTCCGGTGTCGGCATAGTCACGGCCCGGACCGAACACGTTGATACTAAAGCCGAAGGAGTCGAGCGCATCAAAAGGTGTTCGCGTTGGAGACGACCAACGCACACGGTCAAGCTACCTTCGCGCTTGATCGGACAATTCCACGTCGTTACAGTGACTTTAAAGAGAATGAGACGATGCAAAATGGTGTTTAGAAGGTGCTTAAGGTGACTTTAAAGAGAATGAGACGATGCAAAATGGTGTTTAGAAGGTGCTTAAGGTGACTTTAAAGAGAATGAGACGATGCAAAATGGTGTTTAGAAGGTGCTTAAAGTGACTTTAAAGAGAATAAGACGATGCAAAATGGTGTTTAGAAGGTGCTTAAGGTGACTTTAAAGAGAATGAGACGATGCAAAATGGTGTTTAGAAGGTGCTTAAGGTGACTTTAAAGAGAATGAGACGATGCAAAATGGTGTTTAGAAGGTGCTTAAGGTGACTTTAAAGAGAATGAGACGATGCAAAATGGTGTTTAGAAGGTGCTTAAAGTGACTTTAAAGAGAATGAGACGATGCAAAATGGTGTTTAGAAGGTGCTTAAGGTGACTTTAAAGAGAATGAGACGATGCAAAATGGTGTTTAGAAGGTGCTTAAGGTGACTTTAAAGAGAATGAGACGATGCAAAATGGTGTTTAGAAGGTGCTTAAGGTGACTTTAAAGAGAATGAGACGATGCAAAATGGTGTTTAGAAGGTGCTTAAGGTGACTTTAAAGAGAATGAGACGATGCAAAATGAGGTTTAGAAGGTGCTTAAGGTGACTTTAAAGAGAATGAGACGATGCAAAATGAGGTTTAGAAGGTGCTTAAGGTGACTTTAAAGAGAATGAGACGATGCAAAATGGTGTTTAGAAGGTGCTTAAAGTGACTTTAAAGAGAATGAGACGATGCAAAATGGTGTTTAGAAGGTGCTTAAGGTGACTTTAAAGAGAATGAGACGATGCAAAATGGTGTTTAGAAGGTGCTTAAGGTGACTTTAAAGAGAATGAGACGATGCAAAATGGTGTTTAGAAGGTGCTTAAGGTGACTTTAAAGAGAATGAGACGATGCGAAATGGTGTTTAGAAGGTGCTTAAAGTGACTTTAAAGAGAATGAGACGATGCAAAATGGTGTTTAGAAGGTGCTTAAGGTGACTTTAAAGAGAATGAGACGATGCAAAATGAGGTTTAGAAGGTGCTTAAAGTGACTTTAAAGAGAATGAGACGATGCAAAATGAGGTTTAGAAGGTGCTTAAGGTGACTTTAAAGAGAATGAGACGAAGCAAAATGGTGTTTAGAAGGTGCTTAAGGTGACTTTAAAGAGAATGAGACGATGCAAAATGGTGTTTAGAAGGTGCTTAAGGTGACTTTAAAGAGAATGAGACGATGCAAAATGAGGTTTAGAAGGTGCTTAAGGTGACTTTAAAGAGAATGAGACGATGCAAAATGAGGTTTAGAAGGTGCTTAAGGTGACTTTAAAGAGAATGAGACGATGCAAAATGGTGTTTAGAAGGTGCTTAAAGTGACTTTAAAGAGAATGAGACGATGCAAAATGGTGTTTAGAAGGTGCTTAAGGTGACTTTAAAGAGAATGAGACGATGCAAAATGAGGTTTAGAAGGTGCTTAAGGTGACTTTAAAGAGAATGAGACGATGCAAAATGGTGTTTAGAAGGTGCTTAAGGTGACTTTAAAGAGAATGAGACGATGCAAAATGGTGTTTAGAAGGTGCTTAAGGTGACTTTAAAGAGAATGAGACGATGCAAAATGAGGTTTAGAAGGTGCTTAAGGTGACTTTAAAGAGAATGAGACGATGCAAAATGGTGTTTAGAAGGTGCTTAAAGTGACTTTAAAGAGAATGAGACGATGCAAAATGAGGTTTAGAAGGTGCTTAAGGTGACTTTAAAGAGAATGAGACGATGCAAAATGGTGTTTAGAAGGTGCTTAAAGTGACTTTAAAGAGAATGAGACGATGCAAAATGGTGTTTAGAAGGTGCTTAAGGTGACTTTAAAGAGAATGAGACGATGCAAAATGGTGTTTAGAAGGTGCTTAAAGTGACTTTAAAGAGAATGAGACGATGCAAAATGAGGTTTAGAAGGTGCTTAAGGTGACTTTAAAGAGAATGAGACGATGCAAAATGAGGTTTAGAAGGTGCTTAAGGTGACTTTAAAGAGAATGAGACGATGCAAAATGAGGTTTAGCAGGTGCTTAAGGTGACTTTAAAGAGAATGAGACGATGCAAAATGGTGTTTAGAAGGTGCTTAAGGTGACTTTAAAGAGAATGAGACGATGCAAAATGGTGTTTAGAAGGTGCTTAAAGTGACTTTAAAGAGAATGAGACGATGCAAAATGAGGTTTAGAAGGTGCTTAAGGTGACTTTAAAGAGAATGAGACGATGCAAAATGAGGTTTAGAAGGTGCTTAAGGTGACTTTAAAGAGAATGAGACGATGCAAAATGAGGTTTAGAAGGTGCTTAAGGTGACTTTAAAGAGAATGAGACGATGCAAAATGAGGTTTAGAAGGTGCTTAAGGTGACTTTAAAGAGAATGAGACGATGCAAAATGGTGTTTAGAAGGTGCTTAAGGTGACTTTAAAGAGAATGAGACGATGCAAAATGGTGTTTAGAAGGTGCTTAAGGTGACTTTAAAGAGAATGAGACGATGCAAAATGAGGTTTAGAAGGTGCTTAAAGTGACTTTAAAGAGAATGAGACGATGCAAAATGAGGTTTAGAAGGTGCTTAAGGTGACTTTAAAGAGAATGAGACGATGCAAAATGGTGTTTAGAAGGTGCTTAAAGTGACTTTAAAGAGAATGAGACGATGCAAAATGGTGTTTAGAAGGTGCTTAAGGTGACTTTAAAGAGAATGAGACGATGCAAAATGAGGTTTAGAAGGTGCTTAAGGTGACTTTAAAGAGAATGAGACGATGCAAAATGGTGTTTAGAAGGTGCTTAAGGTGACTTTAAAGAGAATGAGACGATGCAAAATGGTGTTTAGAAGGTGCTTAAGGTGACTTTAAAGAGAATGAGACGATGCAAAATGGTGTTTAGAAGGTGCTTAAGGTGACTTTAAAGAGAATGAGACGATGCAAAATGGTGTTTAGAAGGTGCTTAAGGTGACTTTAAAGAGAATGAGACGATGCAAAATGAGGTTTAGAAGGTGCTTAAAGTGACTTTAAAGAGAATGAGACGATGCAAAATGGTGTTTAGAAGGTGCTTAAGGTGACTTTAAAGAGAATGAGACGATGCAAAATGGTGTTTAGAAGGTGCTTAAAGTGACTTTAAAGAGAATGAGACGATGCAAAATGAGGTTTAGAAGGTGCTTAAAGTGACTTTAAAGAGAATGAGACGATGCAAAATGGTGTTTAGAAGGTGCTTAAGGTGACTTTAAAGAGAATGAGACGATGCAAAATGGTGTTTAGAAGGTGCTTAAGGTGACTTTAAAGAGAATGAGACGATGCAAAATGGTGTTTAGAAGGTGCTTAAGGTGTCTTTAAAGAGAATGAGACGATGCAAAATGGTGTTTAGAAGGTGCTTAAGGTGACTTTAAAGAGAATGAGACGATGCAAAATGAGGTTTAGAAGGTGCTTAAGGTGACTTTAAAGAGAATGAGACGATGCAAAATGGTGTTTAGAAGGTGCTTAAAGTGACTTTAA
The DNA here is from genome assembly GCF_943734705.1 of Anopheles coustani. Classification (NCBI taxonomy): domain Eukaryota; kingdom Metazoa; phylum Arthropoda; class Insecta; order Diptera; family Culicidae; genus Anopheles; species Anopheles coustani. The sequence goes on from NW_026525241.1 coordinate 46,243, forward strand.
AGAGAATGAGACGATGCAAAATGAGGTTTAGAAGGTGCTTAAGGTGACTTTAAAGAGAATGAGACGATGCAAAATGGTGTTTAGAAGGTGCTTAAGGTGACTTTAAAGAGAATGAGACGATGCAAAATGGTGTTTAGAAGGTGCTTAAGGTGACTTTAAAGAGAATGAGACGATGCAAATGGTGTTTAGAAGGTGCTTAAAGTGACTTTAAAGAGAATGAGACGATGCAAAATGGTGTTTAGAAGGTGCTTAAGGTGACTTTAAAGAGAATGAGACGATGCAAAATGGTGTTTAGAAGGTGCTTAAGGTGACTTTAAAGAGAATGAGACGATGCAAAATGGTGTTTAGAAGGTGCTTAAGGTGACTTTAAAGAGAATGAGACGATGCAAAATGGTGTTTAGAAGGTGCTTAAAGTGACTTTAAAGAGAATGAGACGATGCAAAATGGTGTTTAGAAGGTGCTTAAGGTGACTTTAAAGAGAATGAGACGATGCAAAATGAGGTTTAGAAGGTGCTTAAAGTGACTTTAAAGAGCATGAGACGATGCAAAATGAGGTTTAGAAGGTGCTTAAGGTGACTTTAAAGAGAATGAGACGATGCAAAATGGTGTTTAGAAGGTGCTTAAGGTGACTTTAAAGAGAATGAGACGATGCAAAATGGTGTTTAGAAGGTGCTTAAGGTGACTTAAAAGAGAATGAGACGATGCAAAATGAGGTTTAGAAGGTGCTTAAGGTGACTTTAAAGAGAATGAGACGATGCAAAATGAGGTTTAGAAGGTGCTTAAGGTGACTTTAAAGAGAATGAGACGATGCAAAATGGTGTTTAGAAGGTGCTTAAGGTGACTTTAAAGAGAATGAGACGATGCAAAATGGTGTTTAGAAGGTGCTTAAGGTGACTTTAAAGAGAATGAGACGATGCAAAATGAGGTTTAGAAGGTGCTTAAGGTGACTTTAAAGAGAATGAGACGATGCAAAATGGTGTTTAGAAGGTGCTTAAGGTGACTTTAAAGAGAATGAGACGATGCAAAATGGTGTTTAGAAGGTGCTTAAGGTGACTTTAAAGAGAATGAGACGATGCAAAATGAGGTTTAGAAGGTGCTTAAGGTGACTTTAAAGAGAATGAGACGATGCAAAATGGTGTTTAGAAGGTGCTTAAAGTGACTTTAAAGAGAATGAGACGATGCAAAATGAGGTTTAGAAGGTGCTTAAGGTGACTTTAAAGAGAATGAGACGATGCAAAATGGTGTTTAGAAGGTGCTTAAGGTGACTTTAAAGAGAATGAGACGATGCAAAATGGTGTTTAGAAGGTGCTTAAGGTGACTTTAAAGAGAATGAGACGATGCAAAATGAGGTTTAGAAGGTGCTTAAGGTGACTTTAAAGAGAATGAGACGATGCAAAATGGTGTTTAGAAGGTGCTTAAGGTGACTTTAAAGAGAATGAGACGATGCAAAATGGTGTTTAGAAGGTGCTTAAAGTGACTTTAAAGAGAATGAGACGATGCAAAATGAGGTTTAGAAGGTGCTTAAGGTGACTTTAAAGAGAATGAGACGATGCAAAATGAGGTTTAGAAGGTGCTTAAGGTGACTTTAAAGAGAATGAGACGATGCAAAATGAGGTTTAGAAGGTGCTTAAAGTGACTTTAAAGAGAATGAGACGATGCAAAATGAGGTTTAGAAGGTGCTTAAGGTGACTTTAAAGAGAATGAGACGATGCAAAATGGTGTTTAGAAGGTGCTTAAGGTGACTTTAAAGAGAATGAGACGATGCAAAATGGTGTTTAGAAGGTGCTTAAGGTGACTTTAAAGAGAATGAGACGATGCAAAATGGTGTTTAGAAGGTGCTTAAGGTGACTTTAAAGAGAATGAGACGATGCAAAATGAGGTTTAGAAGGTGCTTAAGGTGACTTTAAAGAGAATGAGACGATGCAAAATGGTGTTTAGAAGGTGCTTAAGGTGACTTTAAAGAGAATGAGACGATGCAAAATGGTGTTTAGAAGGTGCTTAAGGTGACTTTAAAGAGAATGAGACGATGCAAAATGAGGTTTAGAAGGTGCTTAAAGTGACTTTAAAGAGAATGAGACGATGCAAAATGAGGTTTAGAAGGTGCTTAAAGTGACTTTAAAGAGAATGAGACGATGCAAAATGGTGTTTAGAAGGTGCTTAAGGTGACTTTAAAGAGAATGAGACGATGCAAAATGGTGTTTAGAAGGTGCTTAAGGTGACTTTAAAGAGAATGAGACGATGCAAAATGGTGTTTAGAAGGTGCTTAAGGTGACTTTAAAGAGAATGAGACGATGCAAAATGGTGTTTAGAAGGTGCTTAAGGTGACTTTAAAGAGAATGAGACGATGCAAAATGGTGTTTAGAAGGTGCTTAAGGTGACTTTAAAGAGAATGAGACGATGCAAAATGGTGTTTAGAAGGTGCTTAAAGTGACTTTAAAGAGAATGAGACGATGCAAAATGAGGTTTAGAAGGTGCTTAAGGTGACTTTAAAGAGAATGAGACGATGCAAAATGGTGTTTAGAAGGTGCTTAAGGTGACTTTAAAGAGAATGAGACGATGCAAAATGGTGTTTAGAAGGTGCTTAAGGTGACTTTAAAGAGAATGAGACGATGCAAAATGAGGTTTAGAAGGTGCTTAAGGTGACTTTAAAGAGAATGAGACGATGCAAAATGGTGTTTAGAAGGTGCTTAAGGTGACTTTAAAGAGAATGAGACGATGCAAAATGGTGTTTAGAAGGTGCTTAAGGTGACTTTAAAGAGAATGAGACGATGCAAAATGGTGTTTAGAAGGTGCTTAAGGTGACTTTAAAGAGAATGAGACGATGCAAAATGGTGTTTAGAAGGTGCTTAAAGTGACTTTAAAGAGAATGAGACGATGCAAAATGAGGTTTAGAAGGTGCTTAAGGTGACTTTAAAGAGAATGAGACGATGCAAAATGAGGTTTAGAAGGTGCTTAAAGTGACTTTAAAGAGAATGAGACGATGCAAAATGAGGTTTAGAAGGTGCTTAAGGTGACTTTAAAGAGAATGAGACGATGCAAAATGGTGTTTAGAAGGTGCTTAAGGTGACTTTAAAGAGAATGAGACGATGCAAAATGGTGTTTAGAAGGTGCTTAAAGTGACTTTAAAGAGAATGAGACGATGCAAAATGAGGTTTAGAAGGTGCTTAAGGTGACTTTAAAGAGAATGAGACGATGCAAAATGGTGTTTAGAAGGTGCTTAAGGTGACTTTAAAGAGAATGAGACGATGCAAAATGGTGTTTAGAAGGTGCTTAAGGTGACTTTAAAGAGAATGAGACGATGCAAAATGGTGTTTAGAAGGTGCTTAAAGTGACTTTAAAGAGAATGAGACGATGCAAAATGAGGTTTAGAAGGTGCTTAAGGTGACTTTAAAGAGAATGAGACGATGCAAAATGAGGTTTAGAAGGTGCTTAAGGTGACTTTAAAGAGAATGAGACGATGCAAACTGGTGTTTAGAAGGTGCTTAAGGTGACTTTAAAGAGAATGAGACGATGCAAAATGGTGTTTAGAAGGTGCTTAAGGTGACTTTAAAGAGAATGAGACGATGCAAAATGGTGTTTAGAAGGTGCTTAAAGTGACTTTAAAGAGAATGAGACGATGCAAAATGAGGTTTAGAAGGTGCTTAAGGTGACTTTAAAGAGAATGAGACGATGCAAAATGAGGTTTAGAAGGTGCTTAAGGTGACTTTAAAGAGAATGAGACGATGCAAAATGGTGTTTAGAAGGTGCTTAAGGTGACTTTAAAGAGAATGAGACGATGCAAAATGGTGTTTAGAAGGTGCTTAAGGTGACTTTAAAGAGAATGAGACGATGCAAAATGAGGTTTAGAAGGTGCTTAAGGTGACTTTAAAGAGAATGAGACGATGCAAAATGGTGTTTAGAAGGTGCTTAAGGTGACTTTAAAGAGAATGAGACGATGCAAAATGAGGTTTAGAAGGTGCTTAAAGTGACTTTAAAGAGAATGAGACGATGCAAAATGGTGTTTAGAAGGTGCTTAAGGTGACTTTAAAGAGAATGAGACGATGCAAAATGGTGTTTAGAAGGTGCTTAAGGTGACTTTAAAGAGAATGAGACGATGCAAAATGGTGTTTAGAAGGTGCTTAAGGTGACTTTAAAGAGAATGAGACGATGCAAAATGAGGTTTAGAAGGTGCTTAAGGTGACTTTAAAGAGAATGAGACGATGCAAAATGAGGTTTAGAAGGTGCTTAAAGTGACTTTAAAGAGAATGAGACGATGCAAAATGGTGTTTAGAAGGTGCTTAAGGTGACTTTAAAGAGAATGAGACGATGCAAAATGAGGTTTAGAAGGTGCTTAAGGTGACTTTAAAGAGAATGAGACGATGCAAAATGAGGTTTAGAAGGTGCTTAAGGTGACTTTAAAGAGAATGAGACCATGCAAAATGGTGTTTAGAAGGTGCTTAAGGTGACTTTAAAGAGAATGAGACGATGCAAAATGGTGTTTAGAAGGTGCTTAAGGTGACTTTAAAGAGAATGAGACGATGCAAAATGAGGTTTAGAAGGTGCTTAAAGTGACTTTAAAGAGAATGAGACGATGCAAAATGAGGTTTAGAAGGTGCTTAAAGTGACTTTAAAATGAATGAGACGATGCAAAATGGTGTTTAGAAGGTGCTTAAGGTGACTTTAAAGAGAATGAGACGATGCAAAATGGTGTTTAGAAGGTGCTTAAGGTGACTTTAAAGAGAATGAGACGATGCAAAATGGTGTTTGGAAGGTGCTTAAAGTGACTTTAAAGAGAATGAGACGATGCAAAATGGTGTTTAGAAGGTGCTTAAAGTGACTTTAAAGAGAATGAGACGATGCAAAATGGTGTTTAGAAGGTGCTTAAAGTGACTTTAAAGAGAATGAGACGATGCAAAATGGTGTTTAGAAGGTGCTTAAGGTGACTTTAAAGAGAATGAGACGATGCAAAATGAGGTTTAGAAGGTGCTTAAGGTGACTTTAAAGAGAATGAGACGATGCAAAATGGTGTTTAGAAGGTGCTTAAGGTGACTTTAAAGAGAATGAGACGATGCAAAATGGTGTTTAGAAGGTGCTTAAGGTGACTTTAAAGAGAATGAGACGATGCAAAATGGTGTTTAGAAGGTGCTTAAGGTGACTTTAAAGAGAATGAGACGATGCAAAATGGTGTTTAGAAGGTGCTTAAAGTGACTTTAAAGAGAATGAGACGATGCAAAATGGTGTTTGGAAGGTGCTTAAAGTGACTTTAAAGAGAATGAGACGATGCAAAATGGTGTTTAGAAGGTGCTTAAGGTGACTTTAAAGAGAATGAGACGATGCAAAATGGTGTTTAGAAGGTGCTTAAAGAGACGTTAGAGAGAATGAGACGATGCAAAATGGTGTTTAGAAGGTGCTTAAAGTGACTTTAAAGAGAATGAGACGATGCAAAATGAGGTTTAGAAGGTGCTTAAGGTGACTTTAAAGAGAATGAGACGATGCAAAATGGTGTTTAGAAGGTGCTTAAGGTGACTTTAAAGAGAATGAGACGATGCAAAATGAGGTTTAGAAGGTGCTTAAAGTGACTTTAAAGAGAATGAGACGATGCAAAATGGTGTTTAGAAGGTGCTTAAGGTGACTTTAAAGAGAATGAGACGATGCAAAATGAGGTTTAGAAGGTGCTTAAAGTGACTTTAAAGAGAATGAGACGATGCAAAATGGTGTTTAGAAGGTGCTTAAGGTGACTTTAAAGAGAATGAGACGATGCAAAATGAGGTTTAGAAGGTGCTTAAAGTGACTTTAAAGAGAATGAGACGATGCAAAATGAGGTTTAGAAGGTGCTTAAGGTGACTTTAAAGAGAATGAGACGATGCAAAATGAGGTTTAGAAGGTGCTTAAAGTGACTTTAAAATGAATGAGACGATGCAAAATGAGGTTTAGAAGGTGCTTAAGGTGACTTTAAAGAGAATGAGACGATGCAAAATGAGGTTTAGAAGGTGCTTAAGGTGACTTTAAAGAGAATGAGACGATGCAAAATGGTGTTTAGAAGGTGCTTAAAGTGACTTTAAAGAGAATGAGACGATGCAAAATGAGGTTTAGAAGGTGCTTAAGGTGACTTTAAAGAGAATGAGACGATGCAAAATGAGGTTTAGAAGGTGCTTAAGGTGACTTTAAAGAGAATGAGACGATGCAAAATGGTGTTTAGAAGGTGCTTAAGGTGACTTTAAAGAGAATGAGACGATGCAAAATGGTGTTTAGAAGGTGCTTAAGGTGACTTTAAAGAGAATGAGACGATGCAAAATGAGGTTTAGAAGGTGCTTAAAGTGACTTTAAAGAGAATGAGACGATGCAAAATGGTGTTTAGAAGGTGCTTAAGGTGACTTTAAAGAGAATGAGACGATGCAAAATGAGGTTTAGAAGGTGCTTAAGGTGACTTTAAAGAGAATGAGACGATGCAAAATGGTGTTTAGAAGGTGCTTAAGGTGACTTTAAAGAGAATGAGACGATGCAAAATGGTGTTTAGAAGGTGCTTAAAGTGACTTTAAAGAGAATGAGACGATGCAAAATGAGGTTTAGAAGGTGCTTAAGGTGACTTTAAAGAGAATGAGACGATGCAAAATGAGGTTTAGAAGGTGCTTAAGGTGACTTTAAAGAGAATGAGACGATGCAAAATGGTGTTTAGAAGGTGCTTAAAGTGACTTTAAAGAGAATGAGACGATGCAAAATGAGGTTTAGAAGGTGCTTAAGGTGACTTTAAAGAGAATGAGACGATGCAAAATGAGGTTTAGAAGGTGCTTAAGGTGACTTTAAAGAGAATGAGACGATGCAAAATGGTGTTTAGAAGGTGCTTAAGGTGACTTTAAAGAGAATGAGACGATGCAAAATGGTGTTTAGAAGGTGCTTAAGGTGACTTTAAAGAGAATGAGACGATGCAAAATGAGGTTTAGAAGGTGCTTAAAGTGACTTTAAAGAGAATGAGACGATGCAAAATGGTGTTTAGAAGGTGCTTAAGGTGACTTTAAAGAGAATGAGACGATGCAAAATGAGGTTTAGAAGGTGCTTAAAGTGACTTTAAAGAGAATGAGACGATGCAAAATGGTGTTTAGAAGGTGCTTAAGGTGACTTTAAAGAGAATGAGACGATGCAAAATGGTGTTTAGAAGGTGCTTAAGGTGACTTTAAAGAGAATGAGACGATGCAAAATGAGGTTTAGAAGGTGCTTAAGGTGACTTTAAAGAGAATGAGACGATGCAAAATGGTGTTTAGAAGGTGCTTAAGGTGACTTTAAAGAGAATGAGACGATGCAAAATGAGGTTTAGAAGGTGCTTAAAGTGACTTTAAAGAGAATGAGACGATGCAAAATGGTGTTTAGAAGGTGCTTAAGGTGACTTTAAAGAGAATGAGACGATGCAAAATGAGGTTTAGAAGGTGCTTAAAGTGACTTTAAAGAGAATGAGACGATGCAAAATGAGGTTTAGAAGGTGCTTAAGGTGACTTTAAAGAGAATGAGACGATGCAAAATGGTGTTTAGAAGGTGCTTAAGGTGACTTTAAAGAGAATGAGACGATGCAAAATGGTGTTTAGAAGGTGCTTAAGGTGACTTTAAAGAGAATGAGACGATGCAAAATGGTGTTTAGAAGGTGCTTAAAGTGACTTTAAAGAGAATGAGACGATGCAAAATGAGGTTTAGAAGGTGCTTAAGGTGACTTTAAAGAGAATGAGACGATGCAAAATGAGGTTTAGAAGGTGCTTAAGGTGACTTTAAAGAGAATGAGACCATGCAAAATGGTGTTTAGAAGGTGCTTAAGGTGACTTTAAAGAGAATGAGACGATGCAAAATGGTGTTTAGAAGGTGCTTAAGGTGACTTTAAAGAGAATGAGACGATGCAAAATGAGGTTTAGAAGGTGCTTAAAGTGACTTTAAAGAGAATGAGACGATGCAAAATGAGGTTTAGAAGGTGCTTAAAGTGACTTTAAAATGAATGAGACGATGCAAAATGGTGTTTAGAAGGTGCTTAAGGTGACTTTAAAGAGAATGAGACGATGCAAAATGGTGTTTAGAAGGTGCTTAAGGTGACTTTAAAGAGAATGAGACGATGCAAAATGGTGTTTGGAAGGTGCTTAAAGTGACTTTAAAGAGAATGAGACGATGCAAAATGGTGTTTAGAAGGTGCTTAAAGTGACTTTAAAGAGAATGAGACGATGCAAAATGGTGTTTAGAAGGTGCTTAAAGTGACTTTAAAGAGAATGAGACGATGCAAAATGGTGTTTAGAAGGTGCTTAAGGTGACTTTAAAGAGAATGAGACGATGCAAAATGAGGTTTAGAAGGTGCTTAAGGTGACTTTAAAGAGAATGAGACGATGCAAAATGGTGTTTAGAAGGTGCTTAAGGTGACTTTAAAGAGAATGAGACGATGCAAAATGAGGTTTAGAAGGTGCTTAAGGTGACTTTAAAGAGAATGAGACGATGCAAAATGAGGTTTAGAAGGTGCTTAAGGTGACTTTAAAGAGAATGAGACGATGCAAAATGGTGTTTAGAAGGTGCTTAAGGTGACTTTAAAGAGAATGAGACGATGCAAAATGGTGTTTAGAAGGTGCTTAAGGTGACTTTAAAGAGAATGAGACGATGCAAAATGGTGTTTAGAAGGTGCTTAAGGTGACTTTAAAGAGAATGAGACGATGCAAAATGGTGTTTAGAAGGTGCTTAAGGTGACTTTAAAGAGAATGAGACGATGCAAAATGAGGTTTAGAAGGTGCTTAAAGTGACTTTAAAGAGAATGAGACGATGCAAAATGGTGTTTAGAAGGTGCTTAAGGTGACTTTAAAGAGAATGAGACGATGCAAAATGGTGTTTAGAAGGTGCTTAAGGTGACTTTAAAGAGAATGAGACGATGCAAAATGGTGTTTAGAAGGTGCTTAAAGTGACTTTAAAGAGAATGAGACGATGCAAAATGGTGTTTAGAAGGTGCTTAAAGTGACTTTAAAGAGAATGAGACGATGCAAAATGGTGTTTAGAAGGTGCTTAAGGTGACTTTAAAGAGAATGAGACGATGCAAAATGAGGTTTAGAAGGTGCTTAAAGAGACGTTAGAGAGAATGAGACGATGCAAAATGGTGTTTAGAAGGTGCTTAAAGAGACTTTAAAGAGAATGAGACGATGCAAAATGGTGTTTAGAAGGTGCTTAAAGTGACTTTAAAGAGAATGAGACGATGCAAAATGGTGTTTAGAAGGTGCTTAAGGTGACTTTAAAGAGAATGAGACGATGCAAAATGAGGTTTAGAAGGTGCTTAAAGTGACTTTAAAGAGAATGAGACGATGCAAAATGGTGTTTAGAAGGTGCTTAAAGTGACTTTAAAGAGAATGAGACGATGCAAAATGGTGTTTAGAAGGTGCTTAAGGTGACTTTAAAGAGAATGAGACGATGCAAAATGGTGTTTAGAAGGTGCTTAAGGTGACTTTAAAGAGAATGAGACGATGCAAAATGGTGTTTAGAAGGTGCTTAAGGTGACTTTAAAGAGAATGAGACGATGCAAAATGAGGTTTAGAAGGTGCTTAAAGTGACTTTAAAGAGAATGAGACGATGCAAAATGGTGTTTAGAAGGTGCTTAAAGTGACTTTAAAGAGAATGAGACGATGCAAAATGGTGTTTAGAAGGTGCTTAAGGTGACTTTAAAGAGAATGAGACGATGCAAAATGGTGTTTAGAAGGTGCTTAAGGTGACTTTAAAGAGAATGAGACGATGCAAAATGGTGTTTAGAAGGTGCTTAAGGTGACTTTAAAGAGAATGAGACGATGCAAAATGGTGTTTAGAAGGTGCTTAAAGTGACTTTAAAGAGAATGAGACGATGCAAAATGGTGTTTAGAAGGTGCTTAAGGTGACTTTAAAGAGAATGAGACGATGCAAAATGGTGTTTAGAAGGTGCTTAAAGTGACTTTAAAGAGAATGAGACGATGCAAAATGAGGTTTAGAAGGTGCTTAAAGTGACTTTAAAGAGAATGAGACGATGCAAAATGGTGTTTAGAAGGTGCTTAAAGTGACTTTAAAGAGAATGAGACGATGCAAAATGGTGTTTAGAAGGTGCTTAAGGTGACTTTAAAGAGAATGAGACGATGCAAAATGAGGTTTAGAAGGTGCTTAAGGTGACTTTAAAGAGAATGAGACGATGCAAAATGGTGTTTAGAAGGTGCTTAAGGTGACTTTAAAGAGAATGAGACGATGCAAAATGGTGTTTAGAAGGTGCTTAAGGTGACTTTAAAGAGAATGAGACGATGCAAAATGAGGTTTAGAAGGTGCTTAAGGTGACTTTAAAGAGAATGAGACGATGCAAAATGGTGTTTAGAAGGTGCTTAAGGTGACTTTAAAGAGAATGAGACGATGCAAAATGGTGTTTAGAAGGTGCTTAAGGTGACTTTAAAGAGAATGAGACGATGCAAAATGGTGTTTAGAAGGTGCTTAAAGTGACTTTAAAGAGAATGAGACGATGCAAAATGGTGTTTAGAAGGTGCTTAAGGTGACTTTAAAGAGAATGAGACGATGCAAAATGGTGTTTAGAAGGTGCTTAAGGTGACTTTAAAGAGAATGAGACGATGCAAAATGGTGTTTAGAAGGTGCTTAAGGTGACTTTAAAGAGAATGAGACGATGCAAAATGGTGTTTAGAAGGTGCTTAAAGTGACTTTAAAGAGAATGAGACGATGCAAAATGGTGTTTAGAAGGTGCTTAAGGTGACTTTAAAGAGAATGAGACGATGCAAAATGAGGTTTAGAAGGTGCTTAAAGAGACGTTAGAGAGAATGAGACGATGCAAAATGGTGTTTAGAAGGTGCTTAAAGTGACTTTAAAGAGAATGAGACGATGCAAAATGGTGTTTAGAAGGTGCTTAAGTGACTTTAAAGAGAATGAGACGATGCAAAATGGTGTTTAGAAGGTGCTTAAGGTGACTTTAAAGAGAATGAGACGATGCAAAATGAGGTTTAGAAGGTGCTTAAAGTGACTTTAAAGAGAATGAGACGATGCAAAATGGTGTTTAGAAGGTGCTTAAAGTGACTTTAAAGAGAATGAGACGATGCAAAATGGTGTTTAGAAGGTGCTTAAGGTGACTTTAAAGAGAATGAGACGATGCAAAATGGTGTTTAGAAGGTGCTTAAGGTGACTTTAAAGAGAATGAGACGATGCAAAATGGTGTTTAGAAGGTGCTTAAGGTGACTTTAAAGAGAATGAGACGATGCAAAATGAGGTTTAGAAGGTGCTTAAAGTGACTTTAAAGAGAATGAGACGATGCAAAATGGTGTTTAGAAGGTGCTTAAAGTGACTTTAAAGAGAATGAGACGATGCAAAATGGTGTTAGAAGGTGCTTAAGGTGACTTTAAAGAGAATGAGACGATGCAAAATGGTGTTTAGAAGGTGCTTAAGGTGACTTTAAAGAGAATGAGACGATGCAAAATGGTGTGTTTAGAAGGTGCTTAAGGTGACTTTAAAGAGAATGAGACGATGCAAAATGGTGTTTAGAAGGTGCTTAAAGTGACTTTAAAGAGAATGAGACGATGCAAAATGGTGTTTAGAAGGTGCTTAAGGTGACTTTAAAGAGAATGAGACGATGCAAAATGGTGTTTAGAAGGTGCTTAAAGTGACTTTAAAGAGAATGAGACGATGCAAAATGAGGTTTAGAAGGTGCTTAAAGTGACTTTAAAGAGAATGAGACGATGCAAAATGGTGTTTAGAAGGTGCTTAAAGTGACTTTAAAGAGAATGAGACGATGCAAAATGGTGTTTAGAAGGTGCTTAAGGTGACTTTAAAGAGAATGAGACGATGCAAAATGAGGTTTAGAAGGTGCTTAAGGTGACTTTAAAGAGAATGAGACGATGCAAAATGAGGTTTAGAAGGTGCTTAAGGTGACTTTAAAGAGAATGAGACGATGCAAAATGGTGTTTAGAAGGTGCTTAAGGTGACTTTAAAGAGAATGAGACGATGCAAAATGGTGTTTAGAAGGTGCTTAAGGTGACTTTAAAGAGAATGAGACGATGCAAAATGGTGTTTAGAAGGTGCTTAAGGTGACTTTAAAGAGAATGAGACGATGCAAAATGGTGTTTAGAAGGTGCTTAAAGTGACTTTAAAGAGAATGAGACGATGCAAAATGAGGTTTAGAAGGTGCTTAAGGTGACTTTAAAGAGAATGAGACGATGCAAAATGGTGTTTAGAAGGTGCTTAAGGTGACTTTAAAGAGAATGAGACGATGCAAAATGGTGTTTAGAAGGTGCTTAAGGTGACTTTAAAGAGAATGAGACGATGCAAAATGAGGTTTAGAAGGTGCTTAAGGTGACTTTAAAGAGAATGAGACGATGCAAAATGGTGTTTAGAAGGTGCTTAAGGTGACTTTAAAGAGAATGAGACGATGCAAAATGGTGTTTAGAAGGTGCTTAAAGTGACTTTAAAGAGAATGAGACGATGCAAAATGGTGTTTAGAAGGTGCTTAAGGTGACTTTAAAGAGAATGAGACGATGCAAAATGGTGTTTAGAAGGTGCTTAAAGTGACTTTAAAGAGAATGAGACGATGCAAAATGGTGTTTAGAAGGTGCTTAAGGTGACTTTAAAGAGAATGAGACGATGCAAAATGGTGTTTAGAAGGTGCTTAAAGTGACTTTAAAGAGAATGAGACGATGCAAAATGGTGTTTAGAAGGTGCTTAAAGTGACTTTAAAGAGAATGAGACGATGCAAAATGAGGTTTACAAGGTGCTTAAGGTGACTTTAAAGAGAATGAGACGATGCAAAATGGTGTTTAGAAGGTGCTTAAAGTGACTTTAAAGAGAATGAGACGATGCAAAATGGTGTTTAGAAGGTGCTTAAGGTGACTTTAAAGAGAATGAGACGATGCAAAATGGTGTTTAGAAGGTGCTTAAGGTGACTTTAAAGAGAATGAGACGATGCAAAATGAGGTTTAGAAGGTGCTTAAGGTGACTTAAAAGAGAATGAGACGATGCAAAATGAGGTTTAGAAGGTGCTTAAGGTGACTTTAAAGAGAATGAGACGATGCAAAATGGTGTTTAGAAGGTGCTTAAGGTGACTTTAAAGAGAATGAGACGATGCAAAATGAGGTTTAGAAGGTGCTTAAGGTGACTTAAAAGAGAATGAGACGATGCAAAATGAGGTTTAGAAGGTGCTTAAAGTGACTTTAAAGAGAATGAGACGATGCAAAATGGTGTTTAGAAGGTGCTTAAGGTGACTTTAAAGAGAATGAGACGATGCAAAATGGTGTTTAGAAGGTGCTTAAAGTGACTTTAAAGAGAATGAGACGATGCAAAATGGTGTTTAGAAGGTGCTTAAAGTGACTTTAAAGAGAATGAGACGATGCAAAATGGTGTTTAGAAGGTGCTTAAGGTGACTTTAAAGAGAATGAGACGATGCAAAATGGTGTTTAGAAGGTGCTTAAGGTGACTTTAAAGAGAATGAGACGATGCAAAATGAGGTTTAGAAGGTGCTTAAAGTGACTTTGAAGAGAATGAGACGATGCAAAATGGTGTTTAGAAGGTGCTTAAAGTGACTTTAAAGAGAATGAGACGATGCAAAATGAGGTTTAGAAGGTGCTTAAGGTGACTTTAAAGAGAATGAGACGATGCAAAATGGTGTTTAGAAGGTGCTTAAGGTGACTTTAAAGAGAATGAGACGATGCAAAATGGTGTTTAGAAGGTGCTTAAGGTGACTTTAAAGAGAATGAGACGATGCAAAATGGTGTTTAGAAGGTGCTTAAGGTGACTTTAAAGAGAATGAGACGATGCAAAATGGTGTTTAGAAGGTGCTTAAGGTGACTTTAAAGAGAATGAGACGATGCAAAATGAGGTTTAGAAGGTGCTTAAAGTGACTTTAAAGAGAATGAGACGATGCAAAATGGTGTTTAGAAGGTGCTTAAGGTGACTTTAAAGAGAATGAGACGATGCAAAATGGTGTTTAGAAGGTGCTTAAGGTGACTTTAAAGAGAATGAGACGATGCAAAATGAGGTTTAGAAGGTGCTTAAGGTGACTTTAAAGAGAATGAGACGATGCAAAATGAGGTTTAGAAGGTGCTTAAGGTGACTTTAAACAGAATGAGACGATGCAAAATGAGGTTTAGAAGGTGCTTAAGGTGACTTTAAAGAGAATGAGACGATGCAAAATGAGGTTTAGAAGGTGCTTAAGGTGACTTTAAAGAGAATGAGACGATGCAAAATGGTGTTTAGAAGGTGCTTAAAGTGACTTTAAAGAGAATGAGACGATGCAAAATGAGGTTTAGAAGGTGCTTAAGGTGACTTTAAAGAGAATGAGACGATGCAAAATGGTGTTTAGAAGGTGCTTAAGGTGACTTTAAAGAGAATGAGACGATGCAAAATGAGGTTTAGAAGGTGCTTAAAGTGACTTTAAAGAGAATGAGACGATGCAAAATGAGGTTTAGAAGGTGCTTAAGGTGACTTTAAAGAGAATGAGACGATGCAAAATGAGGTTTAGAAGGTGCTTAAGGTGACTTTAAAGAGAATGAGACGATGCAAAATGGTGTTTAGAAGGTGCTTAAGGTGACTTTAAAGAGAATGAGACGAAGCAAAATGGTGTTTAGAAGGTGCTTAAAGTGACTTTAAAGAGAATGAGACGATGCAAAATGAGGTTTAGAAGGTGCTTAAGGTGACTTTAAAGAGAATGAGACGATGCAAAATGGTGTTTAGAAGGTGCTTAAAGTGACTTTAAAGAGAATGAGACGATGCAAAATGAGGTTTAGAAGGTGCTTAAGGTGACTTTAAAGAGAATGAGACGATGCAAAATGAGGTTTAGAAGGTGCTTAAGGTGACTTTAAAGAGAATGAGACGATGCAAAATGGTGTTTAGAAGGTGCTTAAGGTGACTTTAAAGAGAATGAGACGATGCAAAATGAGGTTTAGAAGGTGCTTAAGGTGACTTTAAAGAGAATGAGACGATGCAAAATGGTGTTTAGAAGGTGCTTAAAGTGACTTTAAAGAGAATGAGACGATGCAAAATGGTGTTTGGAAGGTGCTTAAAGTGACTTTAAAGAGAATGAGACGATGCAAAATGAGGTTTAGAAGGTGCTTAAGGTGACTTTAAAGAGAATGAGACGATGCAAATGAGGTTTAGAAGGTGCTTAAGGTGACTTTAAAGAGAATGAGACGATGCAAAATGAGGTTTAGAAGGTGCTTAAAGTGACTTTAAAGAGAATGAGACGATGCAAAATGGTGTTTAGAAGGTGCTTAAGGTGACTTTAAAGAGAATGAGACGATGCAAAATGGTGTTTAGAAGGTGCTTAAAGTGACTTTAAAGAGAATGAGACGATGCAAAATGGTGTTTAGAAGGTGCTTAAAGTGACTTTAAAGAGAATGAGACGATGCAAAATGAGGTTTAGAAGGTGCTTAAGGTGACTTTAAAGAGAATGAGACGATGCAAAATGGTGTTTAGAAGGTGCTTAAAGTGACTTTAAAGAGAATGAGACGATGCAAAATGGTGTTTAGAAGGTGCTTAAGGTGACTTTAAAGAGAATGAGACGATGCAAAATGGTGTTTAGAAGGTGCTTAAGGTGACTTTAAAGAGAATGAGACGATGCAAAATGGTGTTTAGAAGGTGCTTAAGGTGACTTTAACGAGAATGAGACGATGCAAAATGAGGTTTAGAAGGTGCTTAAAGTGACTTTAAAGAGAATGAGACGATGCAAAATGGTGTTTAGAAGGTGCTTAAGGTGACTTTAAAGAGAATGAGACGATGCAAAATGGTGTTTAGAAGGTGCTTAAAGTGACTTTAAAGAGAATGAGACGATGCAAAATGGTGTTTAGAAGGTGCTTAAAGTGACTTTAAAGAGAATGAGACGATGCAAAATGAGGTTTAGAAGGTGCTTAAGGTGACTTTAAAGAGAATGAGACGATGCAAAATGGTGTTTAGAAGGTGCTTAAAGTGACTTTAAAGAGAATGAGACGATGCAAAATGGTGTTTAGAAGGTGCTTAAAGTGACTTTAAAGAGAATGAGACGATGCAAAATGGTGTTTAGAAGGTGCTTAAGGTGACTTTAAAGAGAATGAGACGATGCAAAATGGTGTTTAGAAGGTGCTTAAGGTGACTTTAAAGAGAATGAGACGATGCAAAATGAGGTTTAGAAGGTGCTTAAAGTGACTTTAAAGAGAATGAGACGATGCAAAATGGTGTTTAGAAGGTGCTTAAAGTGACTTTAAAGAGAATGAGACGATGCAAAATGAGGTTTAGAAGGTGCTTAAGGTGACTTTAAAGAGAATGAGACGATGCAAAATGGTGTTTAGAAGGTGCTTAAGGTGACTTTAAAGAGAATGAGACGATGCAAAATGGTGTTTAGAAGGTGCTTAAGGTGACTTTAAAGAGAATGAGACGATGCAAAATGGTGTTTAGAAGGTGCTTAAGGTGACTTTAAAGAGAATGAGACGATGCAAAATGGTGTTTAGAAGGTGCTTAAGGTGACTTTAAAGAGAATGAGACGATGCAAAATGGTGTTTAGAAGGTGCTTAAAGTGACTTTAAAGAGAATGAGACGATGCAAAATGGTGTTTAGAAGGTGCTTAAGGTGACTTTAAAGAGAATGAGACGATGCAAAATGGTGTTTAGAAGGTGCTTAAGGTGACTTTAAAGAGAATGAGACGATGCAAAATGAGGTTTAGAAGGTGCTTAAAGTGACTTTAAAGAGAATGAGACGATGCAAAATGGTGTTTAGAAGGTGCTTAAGGTGACTTTAAAGAGAATGAGACGATGCAAAATGGTGTTTAGAAGGTGCTTAAGGTGACTTTAAAGAGAATGAGACGATGCAAAATGAGGTTTAGAAGGTGCTTAAGGTGACTTTAAAGAGAATGAGACGATGCAAAATGGTGTTTAGAAGGTGCTTAAAGTGACTTTAAAGAGAATGAGACGATGCAAAATGGTGTTTAGAAGGTGCTTAAAGTGACTTTAAAGAGAATGAGACGATGCAAAATGAGGTTTAGAAGGTGCTTAAGGTGACTTTAAAGAGAATGAGACGATGCAAAATGGTGTTTAGAAGGTGCTTAAGGTGACTTTAAAGAGAATGAGACGATGCAAAATGGTGTTTAGAAGGTGCTTAAGGTGACTTTAAAGAGAATGAGACGATGCAAAATGAGGTTTAGAAGGTGCTTAAGGTGACTTTAAAGAGAATGAGACGATGCAAAATGGTGTTTAGAAGGTGCTTAAGGTGACTTTAAAGAGAATGAGACGATGCAAAATGGTGTTTAGAAGGTGCTTAAAGTGACTTTAAAGAGAATGAGACGATGCAAAATGAGGTTTAGAAGGTGCTTAAAGTGACTTTAAAGAGAATGAGACGATGCAAAATGGTGTTTAGAAGGTGCTTAAAGTGACTTTAAAGAGAATGAGACGATGCAAAATGAGGTTTAGAAGGTGCTTAAGGTGACTTTAAAGAGAATGAGACGATGCAAAATGTGGTTTAGAAGGTGCTTAAGGTGACTTTAAAGAGAATGAGACGATGCAAAATGGTGTTTAGAAGGTGCTTAAGGTGACTTTAAAGAGAATGAGACGATGCAAAATGGTGTTTAGAAGGTGCTTAAGGTGACTTTAAAGA
>NW_026525242.1:0-60817 GCF_943734705.1 Anopheles coustani
GACTTTAAAGAGACATGAGACGATGCAAATGAGGTTTAGAAGGAGCTTAAAGTGACTTTAAAGAGAATGAGACGATGCAAAATGAGGTTTAGAAGGTGCTTAAAGTGACTTTAAAGAGAATGAGACGATGCAAAATGAGGTTTAGAAGGTGCTTAAAGTGACTTTAAAGAGAATGAGACGATGCAAAATGAGGTTTAGAAGGTGCTTAAAGTGACTTTAAAGAGAATGAGACGATGCAAAATGAGGTTTAGAAGGTGCTTAAAGTGACTTTAAAGAGAATGAGACGATGCAAAATGGTGTTTAGAAGGTGCTTAAGGTGACTTTAAAGAGAATGAGACGATGCAAAATGAGGTTTAGAAGGTGCTTAAAGTGACTTTAAAGAGAATGAGACGATGCAAAATGGAGTTTAGAAGGTGCTTAAGGTGACTTTAAAGAGAATGAGACGATGCAAAATGGTGTTTAGAAGGTGCTTAAAGTGACTTTAAAGAGAATGAGACGATGCAAAATGGTGTTTAGAAGGTGCTTAAGGTGACTTTAAAGAGAATGAGACGATGCAAAATGAGGTTTAGAAGGTGCTTAAAGTGACTATAAAGAGAATGAGACGATGCAAAATGGTGTTTAGAAGGTGCTTAAAGTGACTTTAAAGAGAATGAGACGATGCAAAATGAGGTTTAGAAGGTGCTTAAGGTGACTTTAAAGAGAATGAGACGATGCAAAATGGTGTTTAGAAGGTGCTTAAGTGACTTTAAAGAGAATGAGACGATGCAAAATGGTGTTTAGAAGGTGCTTAAAGTGACTTTAAAGAGAATGAGACGATGCAAAATGGTGTTTAGAAGGTGCTTAAGGTGACTTTAAAGAGAATGAGACGATGCAAAATGAGGTTTAGAAGGTGCTTAAAGTGACTTTAAAGAGAATGAGACGATGCAAAATGAGGTTTAGAAGGTGCTTAAAGTGACTTTAAAGAGAATGAGACGATGCAAAATGGTGTTTAGAAGGTGCTTAAAGTGACTTTAAAGAGAATGAGACGATGCAAAATGAGGTTTAGAAGGTGCTTAAAGTGACTTTAAAGAGAATGAGACGATGCAAAATGAGGTTTAGAAGGTGCTTAAGGTGACTTTAAAGAGAATGAGACGATGCAAAATGAGGTTTAGAAGGTGCTTAAAGTGACTTTAAAGAGAATGAGACGATGCAAAATGAGGTTTAGAAGGTGCTTAAAGTGACTTTAAAGAGAATGAGACGATGCAAAATGGTGTTTAGAAGGTGCTTAAGGTGACTTTAAAGAGAATGAGACGATGCAAAATGAGGTTTAGAAGGTGCTTAAAGTGACTTTAAAGAGAATGAGACGATGCAAAATGGTGTTTAGAAGGTGCTTAAAGTGACTTTAAAGAGAATGAGACGATGCAAAATGAGGTTTAGAAGGTGCTTAAAGTGACTTTAAAGAGAATGAGACGATGCAAAATGAGGTTTAGAAGGTGCTTAAAGTGACTTTAAAGAGAATGAGACGATGCAAAATGGTGTTTAGAAGGTGCTTAAGGTGACTTTAAAGAGAATGAGACGATGCAAAATGAGGTTTAGAAGGTGCTTAAAGTGACTTTAAAGAGAATGAGACGATGCAAAATGAGGTTTAGAAGGTGCTTAAAGTGACTTTAAAGAGAATGAGACGATGCAAAATGAGGTTTAGAAGGTGCTTAAGGTGACTTTAAAGAGAATGAGACGATGCAAAATGAGGTTTAGAAGGTGCTTAAAGTGACTTTAAAGAGAATGAGACGATGCAAAAATGGTGTTTAGAAGGTGCTTAAGGCGACTTTAAAGAGAATGAGACGATGCAAAATGATGTTTAGAAGGTGCTTAAGGTGACTTTAAAGAGAATGAGACGATGCAAAATGAGGTTTAGAAGGTGCTTAAAGTGACTTTAAAGAGAATGAGACGATGCAAAATGAGGTTTAGAAGGTGCTTAAGGTGACTTTAAAGAGAATGAGACGATGCAAAATGAGGTTTAGAAGGTGCTTAAAGTGACTTTAAAGAGAATGAGACGATGCAAAATGAGGTTTAGAAGGTGCTTAAAGTGACTTTAAAGAGAATGAGACGATGCAAAATGAGGTTTAGAAGGTGCTTAAAGTGACTTTAAAGAGAATGAGACGATGCAAAATGAGGTTTAGAAGGTGCTTAAAGTGACTTTAAAGAGAATGAGACGATGCAAAATGGTGTTTAGAAGGTGCTTAAGGTGACTTTAAAGAGAATGAGACGATGCAAAATGAGGTTTAGAAGGTGCTTAAAGTGACTTTAAAGAGAATGAGACGATGCAAAATGGTGTTTAGAAGGTGCTTAAGGTGACTTTAAAGAGAATGAGACGATGCAAAATGGTGTTTAGAAGGTGCTTAAAGTGACTTTAAAGAGAATGAGACGATGCAAAATGGTGTTTAGAAGGTGCTTAAGGTGACTTTAAAGAGAATGAGACGATGCAAAATGAGGTTTAGAAGGTGCTTAAAGTGACTTTAAAGAGAATGAGACGATGCAAAATGGTGTTTAGAAGGTGCTTAAAGTGACTTTAAAGAGAATGAGACGATGCAAAATGAGGTTTAGAAGGTGCTTAAGGTGACTTTAAAGAGAATGAGACGATGCAAAATGGTGTTTAGAAGGTGCTTAAAGTGACTTTAAAGAGAATGAGACGATGCAAAATGGTGTTTAGAAGGTGCTTAAAGTGACTTTAAAGAGAATGAGACGATGCAAAATGGTGTTTAGAAGGTGCTTAAAGTGACTTTAAAGAGAATGAGACGATGCAAAATGAGGTTTAGAAGGTGCTTAAAGTGACTTTAAAGAGAATGAGACGATGCAAAATGAGGTTTAGAAGGTGCTTAAAGTGACTTTAAAGAGAATGAGACGATGCAAAATGAGGTTTAGAAGGTGCTTAAAGTGACTTTAAAGAGAATGAGACGATGCAAAATGGTGTTTAGAAGGTGCTTAAAGTGACTTTAAAGAGAATGAGACGATGCAAAATGAGGTTTAGAAGGTGCTTAAAGTGACTTTAAAGAGAATGAGACGATGCAAAATGAGGTTTAGAAGGTGGCTTAAGGTGACTTTAAAGAGAATGAGACGATGCAAAATGAGGTTTAGAAGGTGCTTAAAGTGACTTTAAAGAGAATGAGACGATGCAAAATGGTGTTTAGAAGGTGCTTAAGGTGACTTTAAAGAGAATGAGACGATGCAAAATGAGGTTTAGAAGGTGCTTAAAGTGACTTTAAAGAGAATGAGACGATGCAAAATGGTGTTTAGAAGGTGCTTAAAGTGACTTTAAAGAGAATGAGACGATGCAAAATGAGGTTTAGAAGGTGCTTAAAGTGACTTTAAAGAGAATGAGACGATGCAAAATGAGGTTTAGAAGGTGCTTAAAGTGACTTTAAAGAGAATGAGACGATGCAAAATGGTGTTTAGAAGGTGCTTAAGGTGACTTTAAAGAGAATGAGACGATGCAAAATGAGGTTTAGAAGGTGCTTAAAGTGACTTTAAAGAGAATGAGACGATGCAAAATGAGGTTTAGAAGGTGCTTAAAGTGACTTTAAAGAGAATGAGACGATGCAAAATGAGGTTTAGAAGGTGCTTAAGGTGACTTTAAAGAGAATGAGACGATGCAAAATGAGGTTTAGAAGGTGCTTAAAGTGACTTTAAAGAGAATGAGACGATGCAAAATGGTGTTTAGAAGGTGCTTAAGGCGACTTTTAAAGAGAATGAGACGATGCAAAATGGTGTTTAGAAGGTGCTTAAGGTGACTTTAAAGAGAATGAGACGATGCAAAATGAGGTTTAGAAGGTGCTTAAAGTGACTTTAAAGAGAATGAGACGATGCAAAATGAGGTTTAGAAGGTGCTTAAGGTGACTTTAAAGAGAATGAGACGATGCAAAATGAGGTTTAGAAGGTGCTTAAAGTGACTTTAAAGAGAATGAGACGATGCAAAATGAGGTTTAGAAGGTGCTTAAAGTGACTTTAAAGAGAATGAGACGATGCAAAATGAGGTTTAGAAGGTGCTTAAGGTGACTTTAAAGAGAATGAGACGATGCAAAATGGTGTTTAGAAGGTGCTTAAGGTGACTTTAAAGAGAATGAGACGATGCAAAATGGTGTTTAGAAGGTGCTTAAGGTGACTTTAAAGAGAATGAGACGATGCAAAATGAGGTTTAGAAGGTGCTTAATGTGACTTTAAAGAGAATGAGACGATGCAAAATGGTGTTTAGAAGGTGCTTAAGGTGACTTTAAAGAGAATGAGACGATGCAAAATGGTGTTTAGAAGGTGCTTAAGGTGACTTTAAAGAGAATGAGACGATGCAAAATGAGGTTTAGAAGGTGCTTAAAGTGACTTTAAAGAGAATGAGACGATGCAAAATGAGGTTTTAGAAGGTGCTTAAAGTGACTTTAAAGAGAATGAGACGATGCAAAATGAGGTTTAGAAGGTGCTTAAAGTGACTTTAAAGAGAATGAGACGATGCAAAATGAGGTTTAGAAGGTGCTTAAAGTGACTTTAAAGAGAATGAGACGATGCAAAATGGTGTTTAGAAGGTGCTTAAAGGTGACTTTAAAGAGAATGAGACGATGCAAAATGAGGTTTAGAAGGTGCTTAAAGTGACTTTAAAGAGAATGAGACGATGCAAAATGGTGTTTAGAAGGTGCTTAAAGTGACTTTAAAGAGAATGAGACGATGCAAAATGACGTTTAGAAGGTGCTTAAAGTGACTTTAAAGAGAATGAGACGATGCAAAATGGTGTTTAGAAGGTGCTTAAGGTGACTTTAAAGAGAATGAGACGATGCAAAATGAGGTTTAGAAGGTGCTTAAAGTGACTTTAAAGAGAATGAGACGATGCAAAATGAGGTTTAGAAGGTGCTTAAAGTGACTTTAAAGAGAATGAGACGATGCAAAATGGTGTTTAGAAGGTGCTTAAGGTGACTTTAAAGAGAATGAGACGATGCAAAATGGTGTTTAGAAGGTGCTTAAAGTGACTTTAAAGAGAATGAGACGATGCAAAATGGTGTTTAGAAGGTGCTTAAAGTGACTTTAAAGAGAATGAGACGATGCAAATGAGGTTTAGAAGGTGCTTAAAGTGACTTTAAAGAGAATGAGACGATGCAAAATGGTGTTTAGAAGGTGCTTAAAGTGACTTTAAAGAGAATGAGACGATGCAAAATGGTGTTTAGAAGGTGCTTAAAGTGACTTTAAAGAGAATGAGACGATGCAAAATGGTGTTTAGAAGGTGCTTAAAGTGACTTTAAAGAGAATGAGACGATGCAAAATGGTCTTTAGAAGGTGCTTAAAGTGACTTTAAAGAGAATGAGACGATGCAAAATGGTGTTTAGAAGGTGCTTAAGGTGACTTTAAAGAGCATGAGACGATGCAAAATGAGGTTTAGAAGGTGCTTTAAAGTGACTTTAAAGAGAATGAGACGATGCAAAATGAGGTTTAGAAGGTGCTTAAAGTGACTTTAAAGAGAATGAGACGATGCAAAATGGTGTTAAGAAGGTGCTTAAAGTGACTTTAAAGAGAATGAGACGATGCAAAATGAGGTTTAGAAGGTGCTTAAAGTGACTTTAAAGAGAATGAGACGATGCAAAATGGTGTTAGAAGGTGCTTAAGGCGACTTTAAAGAGAATGAGACGATGCAAAATGAGGTTTAGAAGGTGCTTAAAGTGACTTTAAAGAGAATGAGACGATGCAAAATGGTGTTTAGAAGGTGCTTAAGGTGACTTTAAAGAGAATGAGACGATACAAAATGAGGTTTAGAAGGTGCTTAAAGTGACTTTAAAGAGAATGAGACGATGCAAAATGAGGTTTAGAAGGTGCTTAAGGTGACTTTAAAGAGAATGAGACGATGCAAAATGAGGTTTAGAAGGTGCTTAAAGTGACTTTAAAGAGAATGAGACGATGCAAAATGGTGTTTAGAAGGTGCTTAAGGTGACTTTAAAGAGAATGAGACGATGCAAAATGAGGTTTAGAAGGTGCTTAAAGTGACTTTAAAGAGAATGAGACGATGCAAAATGGTGTTTAGAAGGTGCTTAAGGTGACTTTAAAGAGAA
Source organism: Anopheles coustani (assembly GCF_943734705.1). Classification (NCBI taxonomy): domain Eukaryota; kingdom Metazoa; phylum Arthropoda; class Insecta; order Diptera; family Culicidae; genus Anopheles; species Anopheles coustani. The sequence continues at coordinate 6,060 of NW_026525242.1, forward strand.
TGAGACGATGCAAAATGAGGTTTAGAAGGTGCTTAAAGTGACTTTAAAGAGACTGAGACGATGCAAAATGGTGTTTAGAAGGTGCTTAAAGTGACTTTAAAGAGAATGAGACGATGCAAAATGGTGATTAGAAGGTGCTTAAAGTGACTTTAAAGAGAATGAGACGATGCAAAATGGTGTTTAGAAGGTGCTTAAAGTGACTTTAAAGAGAATGAGACGATGCAAAATGAGGTTTAGAAGGTGCTTAAGGTGACTTTAAAGAGAATGAGACGATGCAAAATGAGGTTTAGAAGGTGCTTAAAGTGACTTTAAAGAGAATGAGACGATGCAAAATGGTGTTTAAAAGGTGCTTAAGGTGACTTTAAAGAGAATGAGACGATGCAAAATGAGGTTTAGAAGGTGCTTAAAGTGACTTTAAAGAGAATGAGACGATGCAAAATGGTGTTTAGAAGGTGCTTAAAGTGACTTTAAAGAGAATGAGACGATGCAAAATGGTGTATAGAAGGTGCTTAAAGTGACTTTAAAGAGAATGAGACGATGCAAAATGGTGTTTAGAAGGTGCTTAAAGTGACTTTAAAAGAGAATGAGGACGATGCAAAATGAGGTTTAGAAGGTGCTTAAGGTGACTTTAAAGAGAATGAGACGATGCAAAATGAGGTTTAGAAGGTGCTTAAAGTGACTTTAAAGAGAATGAGACGATGCAAAATGAGGTTTAGAAGGTGCTTAAAGTGACTTTAAAGAGAATGAGACGATGCAAAATGGTGTTTAGAAGGTGCTTAAGGTGACTTTAAAGAGAATGAGACGATGCAAAATGAGGTTTAGAAGGTGCTTAAAGTGACTTTAAAGAGAATGAGACGATGCAAAATGGTGTTTAGAAGGTGCTTAAGGTGACTTTAAAGAGAATGAGACGATGCAAAATGGTGTTTAGAAGGTGCTTAAAGTGACTTTAAAGAGAATGAGACGATGCAAAATGGTGTTTAGAAGGTGCTTAAGGTGACTTTAAAGAGAATGAGACGATGCAAAATGAGGTTTAGAAGGTGCTTAAAGTGACTTTAAAGAGAATGAGACGATGCAAAATGGTGTTTAGAAGGTGCTTAAAGTGACTTTAAAGAGAATGAGACGATGCAAAATGGTGTTTAGAAGGTGCTTAAGGTGACTTTAAAGAGAATGAGACGATGCAAAATGAGGTTTAGAAGGTGCTTAAAGTGACTTTAAAGAGAATGAGACGATGCAAAATGGTGTTTAGAAGGTGCTTAAGGTGACTTTAAAGAGAATGAGACGATGCAAAATGGTGTTTAGAAGGTGCTTAAGGTGACTTTAAAGAGAATGAGACGATGCAAAATGAGGTTTAGAAGGTGCTTAAAGTGACTTTAAAGAGAATGAGACGATGCAAAATGAGGTTTAGAAGGTGCTTAAGGTGACTTTAAACAGAATGAGACGATGCAAAATGAGGTTTAGAAGGTGCTTAAAGTGACTTTAAAGAGAATGAGACGATGCAAAATGAGGTTTAGAAGGTGCTTAAAGTGACTTTAAAGAGAATGAGACGATGCAAAATGAGGTTTAGAAGGTGCTTAAGGTGACTTTAAAGAGAATGAGACGATGCAAAATGGTGTTTAGAAGGTGCTTAAGGTGACTTTAAAGAGAATGAGACGATGCAAAATGGTGTTTAGAAGGTGCTTAAGGTGACTTTAAAGAGAATGAGACGATGCAAAATGAGGTTTAGAAGGTGCTTAATGTGACTTTAAAGAGAATGAGACGATGCAAAATGGTGTTTAGAAGGTGCTTAAGGTGACTTTAAAGAGAATGAGACGATGCAAAATGGTGTTTAGAAGGTGCTTAAGGTGACTTTAAAGAGAATGAGACGATGCAAAATGAGGTTTAGAAGGTGCTTAAAGTGACTTTAAAGAGAATGAGACGATGCAAAATGAGGTTTAGAAGGTGCTTAAAGTGACTTTAAAGAGAATGAGACGATGCAAAATGAGGTTTAGAAGGTGCTTAAGGTGACTTTAAAGAGAATGAGACGATGCAAAATGAGGTTTAGAAGGTGCTTAAAGTGACTTTAAAGAGAATGAGACGATGCAAAATGAGGTTTAGAAGGTGCTTAAAGTGACTTTAAAGAGAATGAGACGATGCAAAATGGTGTTTAGAAGGTGCTTAAGGTGACTTTAAAGAGAATGAGACGATGCAAAATGAGGTTTAGAAGGTGCTTAAAGTGACTTTAAAGAGAATGAGACGATGCAAAATGGTGTTTAGAAGGTGCTTAAGGTGACTTTAAAGAGAATGAGACGATGCAAAATGAGGTTTAGAAGGTGCTTAAAGTGACTTTAAAGAGAATGAGACGATGCAAAATGGTGTTTAGAAGGTGCTTAAGGTGACTTTAAAGAGAATGAGACGATGCAAAATGAGGTTTAGAAGGTGCTTAAAGTGACTTTAAAGAGAATGAGACGATGCAAAATGGTGTTTAGAAGGTGCTTAAAGTGACTTTAAAGAGAATGAGGCGATGCAAAATGAGGTTTAGAAGGTGCTTAAAGTGACTTTAAAGAGAATGAGACGATGCAAAATGGTGTTTAGAAGGTGCTTAAGGTGACTTTAAAGAGAATGAGACGATGCAAAATGAGGTTTAGAAGGTGCTTAAAGTGACTTTAAAGAGAATGAGACGATGCAAAATGGTGTTTAGAAGGTGCTTAAAGTGACTTTAAAGAGAATGAGACGATGCAAAATGGTGTATAGAAGGTGCTTAAAGTGACTTTAAAGAGAATGAGACGATGCAAAATGGTGTTTAGAAGGTGCTTAAAGTGACTTTAAAGAGAATGAGACGATGCAAAATGAGGTTTAGAAGGTGCTTAAGGTGACTTTAAAGAGAATGAGACGATGCAAAATGAGGTTTAGAAGGTGCTTAAAGTGACTTTAAAGAGAATGAGACGATGCAAAATGAGGTTTAGAAGGTGCTTAAAGTGACTTTAAAGAGAATGAGACGATGCAAAATGGTGTTTAGAAGGTGCTTAAGGTGACTTTAAAGAGAATGAGACGATGCAAAATGAGGTTTAGAAGGTGCTTAAAGTGACTTTAAAGAGAATGAGACGATGCAAAATGGTGTTTAGAAGGTGCTTAAGGTGACTTTAAAGAGAATGAGACGATGCAAAATGGTGTTTAGAAGGTGCTTAAAGTGACTTTAAAGAGAATGAGACGATGCAAAATGGTGTTTAGAAGGTGCTTAAGGTGACTTTAAAGAGAATGAGACGATGCAAAATGAGGTTTAGAAGGTGCTTAAAGTGACTTTAAAGAGAATGAGACGATGCAAAATGGTGTTTAGAAGGTGCTTAAAGTGACTTTAAAGAGAATGAGACGATGCAAAATGGTGTTTAGAAGGTGCTTAAGGTGACTTTAAAGAGAATGAGACGATGCAAAATGAGGTTTAGAAGGTGCTTAAAGTGACTTTAAAGAGAATGAGACGATGCAAAATGGTGTTTAGAAGGTGCTTAAGGTGACTTTAAAGAGAATGAGACGATGCAAAATGGTGTTTAGAAGGTGCTTAAGGTGACTTTAAAGAGAATGAGACGATGCAAAATGAGGTTTAGAAGGTGCTTAAAGTGACTTTAAAGAGAATGAGACGATGCAAAATGAGGTTTAGAAGGTGCTTAAGGTGACTTTAAACAGAATGAGACGATGCAAAATGAGGTTTAGAAGGTGCTTAAAGTGACTTTAAAGAGAATGAGACGATGCAAAATGAGGTTTAGAAGGTGCTTAAAGTGACTTTAAAGAGAATGAGACGATGCAAAATGAGGTTTAGAAGGTGCTTAAGGTGACTTTAAAGAGAATGAGACGATGCAAAATGGTGTTTAGAAGGTGCTTAAGGTGACTTTAAAGAGAATGAGACGATGCAAAATGGTGTTTAGAAGGTGCTTAAAGTGACTTTAAAGAGAATGAGACGATGCAAAATGAGGTTTAGAAGGTGCTTAATGTGACTTTAAAGAGAATGAGACGATGCAAAATGAGGTTTAGAAGGTGCTTAAGGTGACTTTAAAGAGAATGAGACGATGCAAAATGGTGTTTAGAAGGTGCTTAAGGTGACTTTAAAGAGAATGAGACGATGCAAAATGAGGTTTAGAAGGTGCTTAAAGTGACTTTAAAGAGAATGAGACGATGCAAAATGAGGTTTAGAAGGTGCTTAAAGTGACTTTAAAGAGAATGAGACGATGCAAAATGAGGTTTAGAAGGTGCTTAAGGTGACTTTAAAGAGAATGAGACGATGCAAAATGAGGTTTAGAAGGTGCTTAAAGTGACTTTAAAGAGAATGAGACGATGCAAAATGAGGTTTAGAAGGTGCTTAAAGTGACTTTAAAGAGAATGAGACGATGCAAAATGGTGTTTAGAAGGTGCTTAAGGTGACTTTAAAGAGAATGAGACGATGCAAAATGAGGTTTAGAACGTGCTTAAAGTGACTTTAAAGAGAATGAGACGATGCAAAATGGTGTTTAGAAGGTGCTTAAGGTGACTTTAAAGAGAATGAGACGATGCAAAATGAGGTTTAGAAGGTGCTTAAAGTGACTTTAAAGAGAATGAGACGATGCAAAATGGTGTTTAGAAGGTGCTTAAGGTGACTTTAAAGAGAATGAGACGATGCAAAATGAGGTTTAGAAGGTGCTTAAAGTGACTTTAAAGAGAATGAGACGATGCAAAATGAGGTTTAGAAGGTGCTTAAAGTGACTTTAAAGAGAATGAGACGATGCAAAATGGTGTTTAGAAGGTGCTTAAGGTGACTTTAAAGAGAATGAGACGATGCAAAATGAGGTTTAGAAGGTGCTTAAAGTGACTTTAAAGAGAATGAGACGATGCAAAATGAGGTTTAGAAGGTGCTTAAAGTGACTTTAAAGAGAATGAGACGATGCAAAATGGTGTTTAGAAGGTGCTTAAAGTGACTTTAAAGAGAATGAGACGATGCAAAATGAGGTTTAGAAGGTGCTTAAAGTGACTTTAAAGAGAATGAGACGATGCAAAATGAGGTTTAGAAGGTGCTTAAGGTGACTTTAAAGAGAATGAGACGATGCAAAATGAGGTTTAGAAGGTGCTTAAAGTGACTTTAAAGAGAATGAGACGATGCAAAATGAGGTTTAGAAGGTGCTTAAAGTGACTTTAAAGAGAATGAGACGATGCAAAATGGTGTTTAGAAGGTGCTTAAGGTGACTTTAAAGAGAATGAGACGATGCAAAATGAGGTTTAGAAGGTGCTTAAAGTGACTTTAAAGAGAATGAGACGATGCAAAATGGTGTTTAGAAGGTGCTTAAGGTGACTTTAAAGAGAATGAGACGATGCAAAATGAGGTTTAGAAGGTGCTTAAAGTGACTTTAAAGAGAATGAGACGATGCAAAATGAGGTTTAGAAGGTGCTTAAGGTGACTTTAAAGAGAATGAGACGATGCAAAATGAGGTTTAGAAGGTGCTTAAAGTGACTTTAAAGAGAATGAGACGATGCAAAATGAGGTTTAGAAGGTGCTTAAAGTGACTTTAAAGAGAATGAGACGATGCAAAATGAGGTTTAGAAGGTGCTTAAAGTGACTTTAAAGAGAATGAGACGATGCAAAATGAGGTTTAGAAGGTGCTTAAAGTGACTTTAAAGAGAATGAGACGATGCAAAATGGTCTTTAGAAGGTGCTTAAAGTGACTTTAAAGAGAATGAGACGATGCAAAATGGTGTTTAGAAGGTGCTTAAGGTGACTTTAAAGAGAATGAGACGATGCAAAATGGTGTTTAGAAGGTGCTTAAAGTGACTTTAAAGAGAATGAGACGATGCAAAATGGTGTTTAGAAGGTGCTTAAAGTGACTTTAAAGAGAATGAGACGATGCAAAATGGTGTTTAGAAGGTGCTTAAGGTGACTTTAAAGAGAATGAGACGATGCAAAATGGTGTTTAGAAGGTGCTTAAGGTGACTTTAAAGAGAATGAGACGATGCAAAATGAGATTTAGAAGGTGCTTAAAGTGACTTTAAAGAGAATGAGACGATGCAAAATGGTGTTTAGAAGGTGCTTAAGGTGACTTTAAAGAGAATGAGACGATGCAAAATGGTGTTTAGAAGGTGCTTAAAGTGACTTTAAAGAGAATGAGACGATGCAAAATGGTGTTTAGAAGGTGCTTAAGGTGACTTTAAAGAGAATGAGACGATGCAAAATGGTGTTTAGAAGGTGCTTAAGGTGACTTTAAAGAGAATGAGACGATGCAAAATGGTGTTTAAAAGGTGCTTAAGGTGACTTTAAAGAGAATGAGACGATGCAAAATGGTCTTTAGAACGTGCTTAAAGTGACTTTAAAGAGAATGACACGATGCAAAATGGTGTTTAAAAGGTGCTTAAGGTGACTTTAAAGAGAATGAGACGATGCAAAATGGTGTTTAGAAGGTGCTTAAAGTGACTTTAAAGAGAATGAGACGATGCAAAATGGTGTTTAGAAGGTGCTTAAAGTGACTTTAAAGAGAATGAGACGATGCAAAATGAGGTTTAGAAGGTGCTTAAGGTGACTTTAAAGAGAATGAGACGATGCAAAATGAGGTTTAGAAGGTGCTTAAAGTGACTTTAAAGAGAATGAGACGATGCAAAATGGTGTTTAGAAGGTGCTTAAGGTGACTTTAAAGAGAATGAGACGATGCAAAATGAGGTTTAGAAGGTGCTTAAAGTGACTTTAAAGAGAATGAGACGATGCAAAATGGTGTTTAGAAGGTGCTTAAAGTGACTTTAAAGAGAATGAGACGATGCAAAATGGTGTTTAGAAGGTGCTTAAAGTGACTTTAAAGAGAATGAGACGATGCAAAATGGTGTTTAGAAGGTGCTTAAAGTGACTTTAAAGAGAATGAGACGATGCAAAATGGTGTTTAGAAGGTGCTTAATGTGACTTTAAAGAGAATGAGACGATGCAAAATGAGGTTTAGAAGGTGCTTAAAGTGACTTTAAAGAGAATGAGACGATGCAAAATGAGGTTTAGAAGGTGCTTAAAGTGACTTTAAAGAGAATGAGACGATGCAAAATGAGGTTTAGAAGGTGCTTAAAGTGACTTTAAAGAGAATGAGACGATGCAAAATGGTGTTTAGAAGGTGCTTAAAGTGACTTTAAAGAGAATGAGACGATGCAAAATGGTGTTTAGAAGGTGCTTAAAGTGACTTTAAAGAGAATGAGACGATGCAAAATGGTGTTTAGAAGGTGCTTAATGTGACTTTAAAGAGAATGAGACGATGCAAAATGAGGTTTAGAAGGTGCTTAAAGTGACTTTAAAGAGAATGAGACGATGCAAAATGGTGTTTAGAAGGTGCTTAAAGTGACTTTAAAGAGAATGAGACGATGCAAAATGGTGTTTAGAAGGTGCTTAAAGTGACTTTAAAGAGAATGAGACGATGCAAAATGGTGTTTAGAAGGTGCTTAATGTGACTTTAAAGAGAATGAGACGATGCAAAATGAGGTTTAGAAGGTGCTTAAAGTGACTTTAAAGAGAATGAGACGATGCAAAATGAGGTTTAGAAGGTGCTTAAAGTGACTTTAAAGAGAATGAGACGATGCAAAATGAGGTTTAGAAGGTGCTTAAGGTGACTTTAAAGAGAATGAGACGATGCAAAATGGTGTTTAGAAGGTGCTTAAGGTGACTTTAAAGAGAATGAGACGATGCAAAATGGTGTTTAGAAGGTGCTTAAAGTGACTTTAAAGAGAATGAGACGATGCAAAATGAGGTTTAGAAGGTGCTTACAGTGACTTTAAAGAGAATGAGACGATGCAAAATGGTGTTTAGAAGGTGCTTAAGGTGACTTTAAAGAGAATGAGACGATGCAAAATGAGGTTTAGAAGGTGCTTAAAGTGACTTTAAAGAGAATGAGACGATGCAAAATGGTGTTTAGAAGGTGCTTAAAGTGACTTTAAAGAGAATGAGACGATGCAAAATGGTGTTTAGAAGGTGCTTAAAGTGACTTTAAAGAGAATGAGACGATGCAAAATGGTGTTTAGAAGGTGCTTAATGTGACTTTAAAGAGAATGAGACGATGCAAAATGAGGTTTAGAAGGTGCTTAAAGTGACTTTAAAGAGAATGAGACGATGCAAAATGAGGTTTAGAAGGTGCTTAAAGTGACTTTAAAGAGAATGAGACGATGCAAAATGAGGTTTAGAAGGTGCTTAAAGTGACTTTAAAGAGAATGAGACGATGCAAAATGGTGTTTAGAAGGTGCTTAAAGTGACTTTAAAGAGAATGAGACGATGCAAAATGGTGTTTAGAAGGTGCTTAAAGTGACTTTAAAGAGAATGAGACGATGCAAAATGGTGTTTAGAAGGTGCTTAATGTGACTTTAAAGAGAATGAGACGATGCAAAATGAGGTTTAGAAGGTGCTTAAAGTGACTTTAAAGAGAATGAGACGATGCAAAATGGTGTTTAGAAGGTGCTTAAAGTGACTTTAAAGAGAATGAGACGATGCAAAATGGTGTTTAGAAGGTGCTTAAAGTGACTTTAAAGAGAATGAGACGATGCAAAATGGTGTTTAGAAGGTGCTTAATGTGACTTTAAAGAGAATGAGACGATGCAAAATGAGGTTTAGAAGGTGCTTAAAGTGACTTTAAAGAGAATGAGACGATGCAAAATGAGGTTTAGAAGGTGCTTAAAGTGACTTTAAAGAGAATGAGACGATGCAAAATGAGGTTTAGAAGGTGCTTAAGGTGACTTTAAAGAGAATGAGACGATGCAAAATGGTGTTTAGAAGGTGCTTAAGGTGACTTTAAAGAGAATGAGACGATGCAAAATGGTGTTTAGAAGGTGCTTAAAGTGACTTTAAAGAGAATGAGACGATGCAAAATGAGGTTTAGAAGGTGCTTAAAGTGACTTTAAAGAGAATGAGACGATGCAAAATGGTGTTTAGAAGGTGCTTAAGGTGACTTTAAAGAGAATGAGACGATGCAAAATGGTGTTTAGAAGGTGCTTAAAGTGACTTTAAAGAGAATGAGACGATGCAAAATGAGGTTTAGAAGGTGCTTAAAGTGACTTTAAAGAGAATGAGACGATGCAAAATGGTGTTTAGAAGGTGCTTAAGGTGACTTTAAAGAGAATGAGACGATGCAAAATGAGGTTTAGAAGGTGCTTAAAGTGACTTTAAAGAGAATGAGACGATGCAAAATGGTGTTTAGAAGGTGCTTAAAGTGACTTTAAAGAGAATGAGACGATGCAAAATGGTGTTTAGAAGGTGCTTAAAGTGACTTTAAAGAGAATGAGACGATGCAAAATGGTGTTTAGAAGGTGCTTAAGATGACTTTAAAGAGAATGAGACGATGCAAAATGAGGTTTAGAAGGTGCTTAAAGTGACTTTAAAGAGAATGAGACGATGCAAAATGAGGTTTAGAAGGTGCTTAAAGTGACTTTAAAGAGAATGAGACGATGCAAAATGAGGTTTAGAAGGTGCTTAATGTGACTTTAAAGAGAATGAGACGATGCAAAATGAGGTTTAGAAGGTGCTTAAGGTGACTTTAAAGAGAATGAGACGATGCAAAATGGTGTTTAGAAGGTGCTTAAGGTGACTTTAAAGAGAATGAGACGATGCAAAATGAGGTTTAGAAGGTGCTTAAAGTGACTTTAAAGAGAATGAGACGATGCAAAATGGTGTTTAGAAGGTGCTTAAGGTGACTTTAAAGAGAATGAGACGATGCAAAATGAGGTTTAGAAGGTGCTTAAAGTGACTTTAAAGAGAATGAGACGATGCAAAATGGTGTTTAGAAGGTGCTTAAAGTGACTTTAAAGAGAATGAGACGATGCAAAATGAGGTTTAGAAGGTGCTTAAAGTGACTTTAAAGAGAATGAGACGATGCAAAATGAGGTTTAGAAGGTGCTTAAAGTGACTTTAAAGAGAATGAGACGATGCAAAATGGTGTTTAGAAGGTGCTTAAAGTGACTTTAAAGAGAATGAGACGATGCAAAATGGTGTTTAGAAGGTGCTTAAAGTGACTTTAAAGAGAATGAGACGATGCAAAATGAGGTTTAGAAGGTGCTTAAAGTGACTTTAAAGAGAATGAGACGATGCAAAATGGTGTTTAGAAGGTGCTTAAGGTGACTTTAAAGAGAATGAGACGATGCAAAATGAGGTTTAGAAGGTGCTTAAAGTGACTTTAAAGAGAATGAGACGATGCAAAATGAGGTTTAGAAGGTGCTTAAAGTGACTTTAAAGAGAATGAGACGATGCAAAATGGTGTTTAGAAGGTGCTTAAAGTGACTTTAAAGAGAATGAGACGATGCAAAATGGTGTTTAGAAGGTGCTTAAAGTGACTTTAAAGAGAATGAGACGATGCAAAATGAGGTTTAGAAGGTGCTTAAGGTGACTTTAAAGAGAATGAGACGATGCAAAATGAGGTTTAGAAGGTGCTTAAGGTGACTTTAAAGAGAATGAGACGATGCAAAATGAGGTTTAGAAGGTGCTTAAAGTGACTTTAAAGAGAATGAGACGATGCAAAATGAGGTTTAGAAGGTGCTTAAGGTGACTTTAAAGAGAATGAGACGATGCAAAATGAGGTTTAGAAGGTGCTTAAAGTGACTTTAAAGAGAATGAGACGATGCAAAATGGTGTTTAGAAGGTGCTTAAGGTGACTTTAAAGAGAATGAGACGATGCAAAATGAGGTTTAGAAGGTGCTTAAGGTGACTTTAAAGAGAATGAGACGATGCAAAATGAGGTTTAGAAGGTGCTTAAAGTGACTTTAAAGAGAATGAGACGATGCAAAATGAGGTTTAGAAGGTGCTTAAGGTGACTTTAAAGAGAATGAGACGATGCAAAATGAGGTTTAGAAGGTGCTTAAAGTGACTTTAAAGAGAATGAGACGATGCAAAATGGTGTTTAGAAGGTGCTTAAAGTGACTTTAAAGAGAATGAGACGATGCAAAATGGTGTTTAGAAGGTGCTTAAGGTGACTTTAAAGAGAATGAGACGATGCAAAATGAGGTTTAGAAGGTGCTTAAAGTGACTTTAAAGAGAATGAGACGATGCAAAATGGTGTTTAGAAGGTGCTTAAGGTGACTTTAAAGAGAATGAGACGATGCAAAATGGTGTTTAGAAGGTGCTTAAGGTGACTTTAAAGAGAATGAGACGATGCAAAATGAGGTTTAGAAGGTGCTTAAAGTGACTTTAAAGAGAATGAGACGATGCAAAATGGTCTTTAGAACGTGCTTAAAGTGACTTTAAAGAGAATGACACGATGCAAAATGGTGTTTAAAAGGTGCTTAAGGTGACTTTAAAGAGAATGAGACGATGCAAAATGGTGTTTAGAAGGTGCTTAAAGTGACTTTAAAGAGAATGAGACGATGCAAAATGGTGTTTAGAAGGTGCTTAAAGTGACTTTAAAGAGAATGAGACGATGCAAAATGAGGTTTAGAAGGTGCTTAAGGTGACTTTAAAGAGAATGAGACGATGCAAAATGGTGTTTAGAAGGTGCTTAAAGTGACTTTAAAGAGAATGAGACGATGCAAAATGGTGTTTAGAAGGTGCTTAAGGTGACTTTAAAGAGAATGAGACGATGCAAAATGGTGTTTAGAAGGTGCTTAAGGTGACTTTAAAGAGAATGAGACGATGCAAAATGGTGTTTAAAAGGTGCTTAAGGTGACTTTAAAGAGAATGAGACGATGCAAAATGGTCTTTAGAACGTGCTTAAAGTGACTTTAAAGAGAATGACACGATGCAAAATGGTGTTTAAAAGGTGCTTAAGGTGACTTTAAAGAGAATGAGACGATGCAAAATGGTGTTTAGAAGGTGCTTAAAGTGACTTTAAAGAGAATGAGACGATGCAAAATGGTGTTTAGAAGGTGCTTAAAGTGACTTTAAAGAGAATGAGACGATGCAAAATGAGGTTTAGAAGGTGCTTAAGGTGACTTTAAAGAGAATGAGACGATGCAAAATGAGGTTTAGAAGGTGCTTAAAGTGACTTTAAAGAGAATGAGACGATGCAAAATGGTGTTTAGAAGGTGCTTAAGGTGACTTTAAAGAGAATGAGACGATGCAAAATGAGGTTTAGAAGGTGCTTAAAGTGACTTTAAAGAGAATGAGACGATGCAAAATGGTGTTTAGAAGGTGCTTAAAGTGACTTTAAAGAGAATGAGACGATGCAAAATGGTGTTTAGAAGGTGCTTAAAGTGACTTTAAAGAGAATGAGACGATGCAAAATGGTGTTTAGAAGGTGCTTAAGGTGACTTTAAAGAGAATGAGACGATGCAAAATGGTGTTTAGAAGGTGCTTAATGTGACTTTAAAGAGAATGAGACGATGCAAAATGAGGTTTAGAAGGTGCTTAAAGTGACTTTAAAGAGAATGAGACGATGCAAAATGAGGTTTAGAAGGTGCTTAAAGTGACTTTAAAGAGAATGAGACGATGCAAAATGAGGTTTAGAAGGTGCTTAAAGTGACTTTAAAGAGAATGAGACGATGCAAAATGGTGTTTAGAAGGTGCTTAAAGTGACTTTAAAGAGAATGAGACGATGCAAAATGGTGTTTAGAAGGTGCTTAAAGTGACTTTAAAGAGAATGAGACGATGCAAAATGGTGTTTAGAAGGTGCTTAATGTGACTTTAAAGAGAATGAGACGATGCAAAATGAGGTTTAGAAGGTGCTTAAAGTGACTTTAAAGAGAATGAGACGATGCAAAATGGTGTTTAGAAGGTGCTTAAAGTGACTTTAAAGAGAATGAGACGATGCAAAATGGTGTTTAGAAGGTGCTTAAAGTGACTTTAAAGAGAATGAGACGATGCAAAATGGTGTTTAGAAGGTGCTTAATGTGACTTTAAAGAGAATGAGACGATGCAAAATGAGGTTTAGAAGGTGCTTAAAGTGACTTTAAAGAGAATGAGACGATGCAAAATGAGGTTTAGAAGGTGCTTAAAGTGACTTTAAAGAGAATGAGACGATGCAAAATGAGGTTTAGAAGGTGCTTAAGGTGACTTTAAAGAGAATGAGACGATGCAAAATGGTGTTTAGAAGGTGCTTAAGGTGACTTTAAAGAGAATGAGACGATGCAAAATGGTGTTTAGAAGGTGCTTAAAGTGACTTTAAAGAGAATGAGACGATGCAAAATGAGGTTTAGAAGGTGCTTAAAGTGACTTTAAAGAGAATGAGACGATGCAAAATGGTGTTTAGAAGGTGCTTAAGGTGACTTTAAAGAGAATGAGACGATGCAAAATGAGGTTTAGAAGGTGCTTAAAGTGACTTTAAAGAGAATGAGACGATGCAAAATGGTGTTTAGAAGGTGCTTAAAGTGACTTTAAAGAGAATGAGACGATGCAAAATGGTGTTTAGAAGGTGCTTAAAGTGACTTTAAAGAGAATGAGACGATGCAAAATGGTGTTTAGAAGGTGCTTAATGTGACTTTAAAGAGAATGAGACGATGCAAAATGAGGTTTAGAAGGTGCTTAAAGTGACTTTAAAGAGAATGAGACGATGCAAAATGAGGTTTAGAAGGTGCTTAAAGTGACTTTAAAGAGAATGAGACGATGCAAAATGAGGTTTAGAAGGTGCTTAAAGTGACTTTAAAGAGAATGAGACGATGCAAAATGGTGTTTAGAAGGTGCTTAAAGTGACTTTAAAGAGAATGAGACGATGCAAAATGGTGTTTAGAAGGTGCTTAAAGTGACTTTAAAGAGAATGAGACGATGCAAAATGGTGTTTAGAAGGTGCTTAATGTGACTTTAAAGAGAATGAGACGATGCAAAATGAGGTTTAGAAGGTGCTTAAAGTGACTTTAAAGAGAATGAGACGATGCAAAATGGTGTTTAGAAGGTGCTTAAAGTGACTTTAAAGAGAATGAGACGATGCAAAATGGTGTTTAGAAGGTGCTTAAAGTGACTTTAAAGAGAATGAGACGATGCAAAATGGTGTTTAGAAGGTGCTTAATGTGACTTTAAAGAGAATGAGACGATGCAAAATGAGGTTTAGAAGGTGCTTAAAGTGACTTTAAAGAGAATGAGACGATGCAAAATGAGGTTTAGAAGGTGCTTAAAGTGACTTTAAAGAGAATGAGACGATGCAAAATGAGGTTTAGAAGGTGCTTAAGGTGACTTTAAAGAGAATGAGACGATGCAAAATGGTGTTTAGAAGGTGCTTAAGGTGACTTTAAAGAGAATGAGACGATGCAAAATGGTGTTTAGAAGGTGCTTAAAGTGACTTTAAAGAGAATGAGACGATGCAAAATGAGGTTTAGAAGGTGCTTAAAGTGACTTTAAAGAGAATGAGACGATGCAAAATGGTGTTTAGAAGGTGCTTAAGGTGACTTTAAAGAGAATGAGACGATGCAAAATGGTGTTTAGAAGGTGCTTAAAGTGACTTTAAAGAGAATGAGACGATGCAAAATGAGGTTTAGAAGGTGCTTAAAGTGACTTTAAAGAGAATGAGACGATGCAAAATGAGGTTTAGAAGGTGCTTAAAGTGACTTTAAAGAGAATGAGACGATGCAAAATGAGGTTTAGAAGGTGCTTAAAGTGACTTTAAAGAGAATGAGACGATGCAAAATGGTGTTTAGAAGGTGCTTAAAGTGACTTTAAAGAGAATGAGACGATGCAAAATGGTGTTTAGAAGGTGCTTAATGTGACTTTAAAGAGAATGAGACGATGCAAAATGAGGTTTAGAAGGTGCTTAAAGTGACTTTAAAGAGAATGAGACGATGCAAAATGAGGTTTAGAAGGTGCTTAAAGTGACTTTAAAGAGAATGAGACGATGCAAAATGAGGTTTAGAAGGTGCTTAAAGTGACTTTAAAGAGAATGAGACGATGCAAAATGGTGTTTAGAAGGTGCTTAAAGTGACTTTAAAGAGAATGAGACGATGCAAAATGGTGTTTAGAAGGTGCTTAAAGTGACTTTAAAGAGAATGAGACGATGCAAAATGGTGTTTAGAAGGTGCTTAATGTGACTTTAAAGAGAATGAGACGATGCAAAATGAGGTTTAGAAGGTGCTTAAAGTGACTTTAAAGAGAATGAGACGATGCAAAATGAGGTTTAGAAGGTGCTTAAAGTGACTTTAAAGAGAATGAGACGATGCAAAATGGTGTTTAGAAGGTGCTTAAGGTGACTTTAAAGAGAATGAGACGATGCAAAATGGTGTTTAGAAGGTGCTTAAAGTGACTTTAAAGAGAATGAGACGATGCAAAATGAGGTTTAGAAGGTGCTTAATGTGACTTTAAAGAGAATGAGACGATGCAAAATGGTGTTTAGAAGGTGCTTAAGGTGACTTTAAAGAGAATGAGACGATGCAAAATGGTGTTTAGAAGGTGCTTAAGGTGACTTTAAAGAGAATGAGACGATGCAAAATGAGGTTTAGAAGGTGCTTAAAGTGACTTTAAAGAGAATGAGACGATGCAAAATGAGGTTTAGAAGGTGCTTAAAGTGACTTTAAAGAGAATGAGACGATGCAAAATGAGGTTTAGAAGGTGCTTAAGGTGACTTTAAAGAGAATGAGACGATGCAAAATGAGGTTTAGAAGGTGCTTAAAGTGACTTTAAAGAGAATGAGACGATGCAAAATGAGGTTTAGAAGGTGCTTAAAGTGACTTTAAAGAGAATGAGACGATGCAAAATGGTGTTTAGAAGGTGCTTAAGGTGACTTTAAAGAGAATGAGACGATGCAAAATGAGGTTTAGAAGGTGCTTAAAGTGACTTTAAAGAGAATGAGACGATGCAAAATGGTGTTTAGAAGGTGCTTAAGGTGACTTTAAAGAGAATGAGACGATGCAAAATGAGGTTTAGAAGGTGCTTAAAGTGACTTTAAAGAGAATGAGACGATGCAAAATGGTGTTTAGAAGGTGCTTAAGGTGACTTTAAAGAGAATGAGACGATGCAAAATGAGGTTTAGAAGGTGCTTAAAGTGACTTTAAAGAGAATGAGACGATGCAAAATGAGGTTTAGAAGGTGCTTAAAGTGACTTTAAAGAGAATGAGACGATGCAAAATGAGGTTTAGAAGGTGCTTAAAGTGACTTTAAAGAGAATGAGACGATGCAAAATGAGGTTTAGAAGGTGCTTAAAGTGACTTTAAAGAGAATGAGACGATGCAAAATGGTGTTTAGAAGGTGCTTAAAGTGACTTTAAAGAGAATGAGACGATGCAAAATGAGGTTTAGAAGGTGCTTAAAGTGACTTTAAAGAGAATGAGACGATGCAAAATGAGGTTTAGAAGGTGCTTAAGGTGACTTTAAAGAGAATGAGACGATGCAAAATGAGGTTTAGAAGGTGCTTAAAGTGACTTTAAAGAGAATGAGACGATGCAAAATGAGGTTTAGAAGGTGCTTAAAGTGACTTTAAAGAGAATGAGACGATGCAAAATGAGGTTTAGAAAGTGCTTAAGGTGACTTTAAAGAGAATGAGACGATGCAAAATGAGGTTTAGAAGGTGCTTAAAGTGACTTTAAAGAGAATGAGACGATGCAAAATGGTGTTTAGAAGGTGCTTAAGGTGACTTTAAAGAGAATGAGACGATGCAAAATGAGGTTTAGAAGGTGCTTAAAGTGACTTTAAAGAGAATGAGACGATGCAAAATGAGGTTTAGAAGGTGCTTAAGGTGACTTTAAAGAGAATGAGACGATGCAAAATGAGGTTTAGAAGGTGCTTAAAGTGACTTTAAAGAGAATGAGACGATGCAAAATGAGGTTTAGAAGGTGCTTAAAGTGACTTTAAAGAGAATGAGACGATGCAAAATGAGGTTTAGAAGGTGCTTAAAGTGACTTTAAAGAGAATGAGACGATGCAAAATGAGGTTTAGAAGGTGCTTAAAGTGACTTTAAAGAGAATGAGACGATGCAAAATGGTCTTTAGAAGGTGCTTAAAGTGACTTTAAAGAGAATGAGACGATGCAAAATGGTGTTTAGAAGGTGCTTAAGGTGACTTTAAAGAGAATGAGACGATGCAAAATGGTGTTTAGAAGGTGCTTAAAGTGACTTTAAAGAGAATGAGACGATGCAAAATGGTGTTTAGAAGGTGCTTAAAGTGACTTTAAAGAGAATGAGACGATGCAAAATGGTGTTTAGAAGGTGCTTAAGGTGACTTTAAAGAGAATGAGACGATGCAAAATGGTGTTTAGAAGGTGCTTAAGGTGACTTTAAAGAGAATGAGACGATGCAAAATGAGATTTAGAAGGTGCTTAAAGTGACTTTAAAGAGAATGAGACGATGCAAAATGAGGTTTAGAAGGTGCTTAAGGTGACTTTAAAGAGAATGAGACGATGCAAAATGGTGTTTAGAAGGTGCTTAAAGTGACTTTAAAGAGAATGAGACGATGCAAAATGGTGTTTAGAAGGTGCTTAAGGTGACTTTAAAGAGAATGAGACGATGCAAAATTGTGTTTAGAAGGTGCTTAAGGTGACTTTAAAGAGAATGAGACGATGCAAAATGGTGTTTAAAAGGTGCTTAAGGTGACTTTAAAGAGAATGAGACGATGCAAAATGGTCTTTAGAACGTGCTTAAAGTGACTTTAAAGAGAATGACACGATGCAAAATGGTGTTTAGAAGGTGCTTAAAGTGACTTTAAAGAGAATGAGACGATGCAAAATGGTGTTTAGAAGGTGCTTAAGGTGACTTTAAAGAGAATGAGACGATGCAAAATGGTGTTTAGAAGGTGCTTAAAGTGACTTTAAAGAGAATGAGACGATGCAAAATGGTGTTTAGAAGGTGCTTAAAGTGACTTTAAAGAGAATGAGACGATGCAAAATGAGGTTTAGAAGGTGCTTAAGGTGACTTTAAAGAGAATGAGACGATGCAAAATGAGGTTTAGAAGGTGCTTAAAGTGACTTTAAAGAGAATGAGACGATGCAAAATGGTGTTTAGAAGGTGCTTAAGGTGACTTTAAAGAGAATGAGACGATGCAAAATGAGGTTTAGAAGGTGCTTAAAGTGACTTTAAAGAGAATGAGACGATGCAAAATGGTGTTTAGAAGGTGCTTAAAGTGACTTTAAAGAGAATGAGACGATGCAAAATGGTGTTTAGAAGGTGCTTAAAGTGACTTTAAAGAGAATGAGACGATGCAAAATGGTGTTTAGAAGGTGCTTAAAGTGACTTTAAAGAGAATGAGACGATGCAAAATGGTGTTTAGAAGGTGCTTAATGTGACTTTAAAGAGAATGAGACGATGCAAAATGAGGTTTAGAAGGTGCTTAAAGTGACTTTAAAGAGAATGAGACGATGCAAAATGAGGTTTAGAAGGTGCTTAAAGTGACTTTAAAGAGAATGAGACGATGCAAAATGAGGTTTAGAAGGTGCTTAAAGTGACTTTAAAGAGAATGAGACGATGCAAAATGGTGTTTAGAAGGTGCTTAAAGTGACTTTAAAGAGAATGAGACGATGCAAAATGAGGTTTAGAAGGTGCTTAAGGTGACTTTAAAGAGAATGAGACGATGCAAAATGGTGTTTAGAAGGTGCTTAAGGTGACTTTAAAGAGAATGAGACGATGCAAAATGGTGTTTAGAAGGTGCTTAAAGTGACTTTAAAGAGAATGAGACGATGCAAAATGAGGTTTAGAAGGTGCTTAAAGTGACTTTAAAGAGAATGAGACGATGCAAAATGGTGTTTAGAAGGTGCTTAAGGTGACTTTAAAGAGAATGAGACGATGCAAAATGGTGTTTAGAAGGTGCTTAAAGTGACTTTAAAGAGAATGAGACGATGCAAAATGAGGTTTAGAAGGTGCTTAAAGTGACTTTAAAGAGAATGAGACGATGCAAAATGGTGTTTAGAAGGTGCTTAAGGTGACTTTAAAGAGAATGAGACGATGCAAAATGAGGTTTAGAAGGTGCTTAAAGTGACTTTAAAGAGAATGAGACGATGCAAAATGGTGTTTAGAAGGTGCTTAAAGTGACTTTAAAGAGAATGAGACGATGCAAAATGGTGTTTAGAAGGTGCTTAAAGTGACTTTAAAGAGAATGAGACGATGCAAAATGGTGTTTAGAAGGTGCTTAAGATGACTTTAAAGAGAATGAGACGATGCAAAATGAGGTTTAGAAGGTGCTTAAAGTGACTTTAAAGAGAATGAGACGATGCAAAATGAGGTTTAGAAGGTGCTTAAAGTGACTTTAAAGAGAATGAGACGATGCAAAATGAGGTTTAGAAGGTGCTTAAGGTGACTTTAAAGAGAATGAGACGATGCAAAATGAGGTTTAGAAGGTGCTTAAGGTGACTTTAAAGAGAATGAGACGATGCAAAATGGTGTTTAGAAGGTGCTTAAGGTGACTTTAAAGAGAATGAGACGATGCAAAATGAGGTTTAGAAGGTGCTTAAAGTGACTTTAAAGAGAATGAGACGATGCAAAATGGTGTTTAGAAGGTGCTTAAGGTGACTTTAAAGAGAATGAGACGATGCAAAATGAGGTTTAGAAGGTGCTTAAAGTGACTTTAAAGAGAATGAGACGATGCAAAATGGTGTTTAGAAGGTGCTTAAAGTGACTTTAAAGAGAATGAGACGATGCAAAATGAGGTTTAGAAGGTGCTTAAAGTGACTTTAAAGAGAATGAGACGATGCAAAATGAGGTTTAGAAGGTGCTTAAAGTGACTTTAAAGAGAATGAGACGATGCAAAATGGTGTTTAGAAGGTGCTTAAAGTGACTTTAAAGAGAATGAGACGATGCAAAATGGTGTTTAGAAGGTGCTTAAAGTGACTTTAAAGAGAATGAGACGATGCAAAATGAGGTTTAGAAGGTGCTTAAAGTGACTTTAAAGAGAATGAGACGATGCAAAATGGTGTTTAGAAGGTGCTTAAGGTGACTTTAAAGAGAATGAGACGATGCAAAATGAGGTTTAGAAGGTGCTTAAAGTGACTTTAAAGAGAATGAGACGATGCAAAATGAGGTTTAGAAGGTGCTTAAAGTGACTTTAAAGAGAATGAGACGATGCAAAATGGTGTTTAGAAGGTGCTTAAAGTGACTTTAAAGAGAATGAGACGATGCAAAATGGTGTTTAGAAGGTGCTTAAAGTGACTTTAAAGAGAATGAGACGATGCAAAATGAGGTTTAGAAGGTGCTTAAGGTGACTTTAAAGAGAATGAGACGATGCAAAATGAGGTTTAGAAGGTGCTTAAAGTGACTTTAAAGAGAATGAGACGATGCAAAATGAGGTTTAGAAGGTGCTTAAAGTGACTTTAAAGAGAATGAGACGATGCAAAATGAGGTTTAGAAGGTGCTTAAGGTGACTTTAAAGAGAATGAGACGATGCAAAATGAGGTTTAGAAGGTGCTTAAAGTGACTTTAAAGAGAATGAGACGATGCAAAATGGTGTTTAGAAGGTGCTTAAGGTGACTTTAAAGAGAATGAGACGATGCAAAATGAGGTTTAGAAGGTGCTTAAAGTGACTTTAAAGAGAATGAGACGATGCAAAATGAGGTTTAGAAGGTGCTTAAAGTGACTTTAAAGAGCATGAGACGATGCAAAATGGTGTTTAGAAGGTGCTTAAAGTGACTTTAAAGAGAATGAGACGATGCAAAATGAGGTTTAGAAGGTGCTTAAAGTGACTTTAAAGAGAATGAGACGATGCAAAATGGTGTTTAGAAGGTGCTTAAAGTGACTTTAAAGAGAATGAGACGATGCAAAATGGTGTTTAGAAGGTGCTTAAAGTGACTTTAAAGAGAATGAGACGATGCAAAATGGTGTTTAGAAGGTGCTTAAAGTGACTTTAAAGAGAATGAGACGATGCAAAATGGTGTTTAGAAGGTGCTTAAGGTGACTTTAAAGAGAATGAGACGATGCAAAATGGTGTTTAGAAGGTGCTTAAAGTGACTTTAAAGAGAATGAGACGATGCAAAATGGTGTTTAGAAGGTGCTTAAAGTGACTTTAAAGAGAATGAGACGATGCAAAATGAGGTTTAGAAGGTGCTTAAGGTGACTTTAAAGAGAATGAGACGACGCAAAATGAGGTTTAGAAGGTGCTTAAAGTGACTTTAAAGAGAATGAGACGATGCAAAATGGTGTTTAGAAGGTGCTTAAGGTGACTTTAAAGAGAATGAGACGATGCAAAATGAGGTTTAGAAGGTGCTTAAAGTGACTTTAAAGAGAATGAGACGATGCAAAATGGTGTTTAGAAGGTGCTTAAAGTGACTTTAAAGAGAATGAGACGATGCAAAATGGTGTTTAGAAGGTGCTTAAAGTGACTTTAAAGAGAATGAGACGATGCAAAATGGTGTTTAGAAGGTGCTTAAAGTGACTTTAAAGAGAATGAGACGATGCAAAATGGTGTTTAGAAGGTGCTTAATGTGACTTTAAAGAGAATGAGACGATGCAAAATGAGGTTTAGAAGGTGCTTAAAGTGACTTTAAAGAGAATGAGACGATGCAAAATGAGGTTTAGAAGGTGCTTAAAGTGACTTTAAAGAGAATGAGACGATGCAAAATGAGGTTTAGAAGGTGCTTAAAGTGACTTTAAAGAGAATGAGACGATGCAAAATGGTGTTTAGAAGGTGCTTAAAGTGACTTTAAAGAGAATGAGACGATGCAAAATGGTGTTTAGAAGGTGCTTAAGGTGACTTTAAAGAGAATGAGACGATGCAAAATGGTGTTTAGAAGGTGCTTAAGGTGACTTTAAAGAGAATGAGACGATGCAAAATGGTGTTTAGAAGGTGCTTAAAGTGACTTTAAAGAGAATGAGACGATGCAAAATGGTGTTTAGAAGGTGCTTAAAGTGACTTTAAAGAGAATGAGACGATGCAAAATGGTGTTTAGAAGGTGCTTAAAGTGACTTTAAAGAGAATGAGACGATGCAAAATGAGGTTTAGAAGGTGCTTAAAGTGACTTTAAAGAGAATGAGACGATGCAAAATGGTGTTTAGAAGGTGCTTAAGGTGACTTTAAAGAGAATGAGACGATGCAAAATGAGGTTTAGAAGGTGCTTAAAGTGACTTTAAAGAGAATGAGACGATGCAAAATGGTGTTTAGAAGGTGCTTAAAGTGACTTTAAAGAGAATGAGACGATGCAAAATGGTGTTTAGAAGGTGCTTAAGATGACTTTAAAGAGAATGAGACGATGCAAAATGAGGTTTAGAAGGTGCTTAAAGTGACTTTAAAGAGAATGAGACGATGCAAAATGAGGTTTAGAAGGTGCTTAAAGTGACTTTAAAGAGAATGAGACGATGCAAAATGAGGTTTAGAAGGTGCTTAAGGTGACTTTGAAGAGAATGAGACGATGCAAAATGGTGTTTAGAAGGTGCTTAAGGTGACTTTAAAGAGAATGAGACGATGCAAAATGGTGTTTAGAAGGTGCTTAAGGTGACTTTAAAGAGAATGAGACGATGCAAAATGAGGTTTAGAAGGTGCTTAAAGTAACTTTAAAGAGAATGAGACGATGCAAAATGGTGTTTAGAAGGTGCTTAAGGTGACTTTAAAGAGAATGAGACGATGCAAAATGAGGTTTAGAAGGTGCTTAAAGTGACTTTAAAGAGAATGAGACGATGCAAAATGAGGTTTAGAAGGTGCTTAAAGTGACTTTAAAGAGAATGAGACGATGCAAAATGGTGTTTAGAAGGTGCTTAAAGTGACTTTAAAGAGAATGAGACGATGCAAAATGGTGTTTAGAAGGTGCTTAAAGTGACTTTAAAGAGAATGAGACGATGCAAAATGGTGTTTAGAAGGTGCTTAAAGTGACTTTAAAGAGAATGAGACGATGCAAAATGGTGTTTAGAAGGTGCTTAAGGTGACTTTAAAGAGAATGAGACGATGCAAAATGGTGTTTAGAAGGTGCTTAAGGTGACTTTAAAGAGAATGAGACGATGCAAAATGAGGTTTAGAAGGTGCTTAAAGTGACTTTAAAGAGAATGAGACGATGCAAAATGGTGTTTAGAAGGTGCTTAAAGTGACTTTAAAGAGAATGAGACGATGCAAAATGGTGTTTAGAAGGTGCTTAAAGTGACTTTAAAGAGAATGAGACGATGCAAAATGGTGTTTAGAAGGTGCTTAAAGTGACTTTAAAGAGAATGAGACGATGCAAAATGAGGTTTAGAAGGTGCTTAAAGTGACTTTAAAGAGAATGAGACGATGCAAAATGGTGTTTAGAAGGTGCTTAAAGTGACTTTAAAGAGAATGAGACGATGCAAAATGGTGTTTAGAAGGTGCTTAAGGTGACTTTAAAGAGAATGAGACGATGCAAAATGAGGTTTAGAAGGTGCTTAAAGTGACTTTAAAGAGAATGAGACGATGCAAAATGAGGTTTAGAAGGTGCTTAAAGTGACTTTAAAGAGAATGAGACGATGCAAAATGGTGTTTAGAAGGTGCTTAAAGTGACTTTAAAGAGAATGAGACGATGCAAAATGGTGTTTAGAAGGTGCTTAAAGTGACTTTAAAGAGAATGAGACGATGCAAAATGGTGTTTAGAAGGTGCTTAAGGTGACTTTAAAGAGAATGAGACGATGCAAAATGAGGTTTAGAAGGTGCTTAAAGTGACTTTAAAGAGAATGAGACGATGCAAAATGGTGTTTAGAAGGTGCTTAAGGTGACTTTAAAGAGAATGAGACGATGCAAAATGAGGTTTAGGAGGTGCTTAAAGTGACTTTAAAGAGAATGAGACGATGCAAAATGAGGTTTAGAAGGTGCTTAAAGTGACTTTAAAGAGAATGAGACGATGCAAAATGGTGTTTAGAAGGTGCTTAAAGTGACTTTAAAGAGAATGAGACGATGCAAAATGGTGTTTAGAAGGTGCTTAAGGTGACTTTAAAGAGAATGAGACGATGCAAAATGAGGTTTAGAAGGTGCTTAAAGTGACTTTAAAGAGAATGAGACGATGCAAAATGAGGTTTAGAAGGTGCTTAAAGTGACTTTAAAGAGAATGAGACGATGCAAAATGGTGTTTAGAAGGTGCTTAAAGTGACTTTAAAGAGAATGAGACGATGCAAAATGAGGTTTAGAAGGTGCTTAAAGTGACTTTAAAGAGAATGAGACGATGCAAAATGGTGTTTAGAAGGTGCTTAAAGTGACTTTAAAGAGAATGAGACGATGCAAAATGAGGTTTAGAAGGTGCTTAAAGTGACTTTAAAGAGAATGAGACGATGCAAAATGAGGTTTAGAAGGTGCTTAAAGTGACTTTAAAGAGAATGAGACGATGCAAAATGAGGTTTAGAAGGTGCTTAAAGTGACTTTAAAGAGAATGAGACGATGCAAAATGGTGTTTAGAAGGTGCTTAAAGTGACTTTAAAGAGAATGAGACGATGCAAAATGGTGTTTAGAAGGTGCTTAAGGTGACTTTAAAGAGAATGAGACGATGCAAAATGAGGTTTAGAAGGTGCTTAAAGTGACTTTAAAGAGAATGAGACGATGCAAAATGGGGTTTAGAAGGTGCTTAAAGTGACTTTAAAGAGAATGAGACGATGCAAAATGGTGTTTAGAAGGTGCTTAAGGTGACTTTAAAGAGAATGAGACGATGCAAAATGAGGTTTAGAAGGTGCTTAAAGTGACTTTAAAGAGAATGAGACGATGCAAAATGGTGTTTAGAAGGTGCTTAAGGTGACTTTAAAGAGAATGAGACGATGCAAAATGGTGTTTAGAAGGTGCTTAAAGTGACTTTAAAGAGAATGAGACGATGCAAAATGGTGTTTAGAAGGTGCTTAAGGTGACTTTAAAGAGAATGAGACGATGCAAAATGGTGTTTAGAAGGTGCTTAAAGTGACTTTAAAGAGAATGAGAAGATGCAAAATGGTGTTTAGAAGGTGCTTAAAGTAACTTTAAAGAGAATGAGACGATGCAAAATGGTGTTTAGAAGGTGCTTAAAGTGACTTTAAAGAGAATGAGACGATGCAAAATGAGGTTTAGAAGGTGCTTAAAGTGACTTTAAAGAGAATGAGACGATGCAAAATGAGGTTTAGAAGGTGCTTAAAGTGACTTTAAAGAGAATGAGACGATGCAAAATGGTGTTTAGAAGGTGCTTAAGGTGACTTTAAAGAGAATGAGACGATGCAAAATGGTGTTTAGAAGGTGCTTAAAGTGACTTTAAAGAGAATGAGACGATGCAAAATGAGGTTTAGAAGGTGCTTAAGGTGACTTTAAAGAGAATGAGACGATGCAAAATGAGGTTTAGAAGGTGCTTAAAGTGACTTTAAAGAGAATGAGACGATGCAAAATGGTGTTTAGAAGGTGCTTAAAGTGACTTTAAAGAGAATGAGACGATGCAAAATGGTGTTTAGAAGGTGCTTAAAGTGACTTTAAAGAGAATGAGACGATGCAAAATGGTGTTTAGAAGGTGCTTAAGGTGACTTTAAAGAGAATGAGACGATGCAAAATGAGGTTTAGAAGGTGCTTAAAGTGACTTTAAAGAGAATGAGACGATGCAAAATGGTGTTTAGAAGGTGCTTAAAGTGACTTTAAAGAGAATGAGACGATGCAAAATGGTGTTTAGAAGGTGCTTAAAGTGACTTTAAAGAGAATGAGACGATGCAAAATGGTGTTTAGAAGGTGCTTAAGGTGACTTTAAAGAGAATGAGACGATGCAAAATGAGGTTTAGAAGGTGCTAAAAGTGACTTTAAAGAGAATGAGACGATGCAAAATGGTGTTTAGAAGGTGCTTAAAGTGACTTTAAAGAGAATGAGAAGATGCAAAATGGTGTTTAGAAGGTGCTTAAAGTGACTTTAAAGAGAATGAGACGATGCAAAATGGTGTTTAGAAGGTGCTTAAAGTGACTTTAAAGAGAATGAGACGATGCAAAATGAGGTTTAGAAGGTGCTTAAGGTGACTTTAAAGACAATGAGACGATGCAAAATGAGGTTTAGAAGGTGCTTAAAGTGACTTTAAAGAGAATGAGACGATGCAAAATGAGGTTTAGAAGGTGCTTAAAGTGACTTTAAAGAGAATGAGACGATGCAAAATGAGGTTTAGAAAGTGCTTAAAGTGACTTTAAAGAGAATGAGACGATGCAAAATGAGGTTTAGAAGGTGCTTAAAGTGACTTTAAAGAGAATGAGACGATGCAAAATGATGTTTAGAAGGTGCTTAAGGAGACTTTAAAGAGAATGAGACGATGCAAAATGAGGTTTAGAAGGTGCTTAAAGTGACTTTAAAGAGAATTAGACGATGCAAAATGGTGTTTAGAAGGTGCTTAAGGTGACTTTAAAGAGAATGAGACGATGCAAAATGAGGTTTAGAAGGTGCTTAAAGTGACTTTAAAGAGAATGAGACGATGCAAAATGGTGTTTAGAAGGTGCTTAAGGTGACTTTAAAGAGAATGAGACGATGCAAAATGAGGTTTAGAAGGTGCTTAAAGTGACTTTAAAGAGAATGAGACGATGCAAAATGAGGTTTAGAAGGTGCTTAAAGTGACTTTAAAGAGAATGAGACGATGCAAAATGGTGTTTAGAAGGTGCTTAAGGTGACTTTAAAGAGAATGAGACGATGCAAAATGGTGTTTAGAAGGTGCTTAAAGTGACTTTAAAGAGAATGAGCCGATGCAAAATGGTGTTTAGAAGGTGCTTAAGGTGACTTTAAAGAGAATGAGACGATGCAAAATGGTGTTTAGAAGGTGCTTAAAGTGACTTTAAAGAGAATGAGACGATGCAAAATGGTGTTTAGAAGGTGCTTAAGGTGACTTTAAAGAGAATGAGACGATGCAAAATGGTGTTTAGAAGGTGCTTAAAGTGACTTTAAAGAGAATGAGCCGATGCAAAATGGTGTTTAGAAGGTGCTTAAGGTGACTTTAAAGAGAATGAGACGATGCAAAATGAGGTTTAGAAGGTGCTTAAAGTGACTTTAAAGAGAATGAGACGATGCAAAATGAGGTTTAGAAGGTGCTTAAAGTGACTTTAAAGAGAATGAGACGATGCAAAATGATGTTTAGAAGGTGCTTAAGGAGACTTTAAAGAGAATGAGACGATGCAAAATGAGGTTTAGAAGGTGCTTAAAGTGACTTTAAAGAGAATGAGACGATGCAAAATGAGGTTTAGAAGGTGCTTAAAGTGACTTTAAAGAGAATGAGACGATGCAAAATGAGGTTTAGAAGGTGCTTAAGGTGACTGTTTGTACTTTTTATAAACATTGAGTTTAGACCAGTCGATTGATCCTTGACATAAAATTAAGCACCAATCACTAGGCACACATTTCTCCCTAGAAAAGTATAAATAAGAGCGAAATAAACAAAATCTCTCTCTTGATCCTCGCACTTCGTTGTCACCGTTTGGGTAACTATTTGTCGCGTCCGAAACAACGATCCGAAATTTCGCGCTAGATCATTGGTGCCGTGACCAGGATGTTCACGAATTTGGTGTTTTTTAAGTCTTCGTGAATATCAATCGTTGTTAAAAGCCACGCATAGGAAAGTGTAAAAAACTCTAACGGACCGCGCAACATCGTAACGTTAAATTCAAAATGACCGCCGATTCCATTACGTTTTCGTCGAGAATAGTTTATGTTTCGTATCAATTATCCGTCACGAAAGATTCATTCGCGTCATTCAACAAGACCATGTTCTTGCTTAAGATTTTCGTTTTTTGAACGTCTCTGTGAAAAGTGCAAGAAGCTGCCGTAGGACAAGAAGCCCACTAACGAAGAAGTGGATAAAACACGCAAATTTTCGAGCTTTGTTTAATACGTAACTTTCTGCACAAGTCAAAACGAAGTCATTAGAACGTAGACGTGCAAGTTTAGACAAACTTTATGTTATCGAATTGTATCGTAAAACTACCCGCGAAAAGATCCTACTTCGTTATGTTATTTACTACCGCACTATTTATGATGCACCGCCGCACACTCACATACACACGCAACTCGTCACAACACTATACCGATTAGTTCTCCACTGCAACAAAGCCAGCTGAGAGGAATAATCCGGCGATTAGTGTATGCGACCGCACGATAGATTTCGAAACATTCTCCACTGCATCGAAGCCAGCTGCGAGCAATGAACCGATCTGCAAAACTATCGACCAAGCGAACAATCTCGGATCTTTCTCCACTGCAACGAAGCCAGCTGCGAGAAGCGTACCGATCTGCAACGCTATCGATCACTCGGCAATTACTGGAATATTCTCCACTGCAATAACGGCAGCTGCGAGCAACAGACCAACAATTGTCACAAGCGAATTCACGGTTAAATTTACACACATGTACGCGGTACCTAAGACTAACGATCACACGGGTGGTTACGGGAACATTCCACACTTCAACGACGCAAGCTGTGAGCAATGAACCTGCGCATAAAACCTTGTAAGCACTAACATACACACATTCACGGCAACGGACGAGCATCCTTATCGTGCTTTGTTGAACGGTGTATCGGAGATTGAACGGATGAGAAACAAACGTCCAGCGTCGATCGCGAACCGGTATCCGGAAGCATCGAATAGTGAATCGACAGCGATCGTCGGCACGTCAGGCATTCCTACAAGGAAGATTCACGCGTTATAATAGCTGTACACCGCACAGGCCGATGCAAACCTTTTAGATAATAACAATACAGCATATTCGCACGGGTGCATTGAGATAGGCATAGTTTCGCACTTCATCTACCCGTAGGCTCCACAAGTCCATGCACACTGTTATCGAGTCACTGAGGCCACTTAATATCTAAAAGAAATGCAGAAGAACACTATGAAGCATTGTTTTTACCAACGAGAACCTACCTCGATTCGGTTCGGAACGAGCCAGCTATCGAATGTATGCTATCGAAGATCAATTACAATCCACGAGGTTTTTGTTGACGTTACGTCAAGGGGGCGGAGGATGTTTGTACTTTTTATAAACATTGAGTTTAGACCAGTCGATTGATCCTTGACATAAAATTAAGCACCAATCACTAGGCACACATTTCTCCCTAGAAAAGTATAAATAAGAGCGAAATAAACAAAATCTCTCTCTTGATCCTCGCACTTCGTTGTCACCGTTTGGGTAACTATTTGTCGCGTCCGAAACAACGATCCGAAATTTCGCGCTAGATCAGTGACTTTAAAGAGAATGAGACGATGCAAAATGAGGTTTAGAAGGTGCTTAAAGTGACTTTAAAGAGAATGAGACGATGCAAAATGGTGTTTAGAAGGTGCTTAAGGTGACTTTAAAGAGAATGAGACGATGCAAAATGAGGTTTAGAAGGTGCTTAAAGTGACTTTAAAGAGAATGAGACGATGCAAAATGAGGTTTAGAAGGTGCTTAAAGTGACTTTAAAGAGAATGAGACGATGCAAAATGGTGTTTAGAAGGTGCTTAAGGTGACTTTAAAGAGCATGAGACGATGCAAAATGAGGTTTAGAAGGTGCTTAAAGTGACTTTAAAGAGAATGAGACGATGCAAAATGAGGTTTAGAAGGTGCTTAAAGTGACTTTAAAGAGAATGAGACGATGCAAAATGAGGTTTAGAAGGTGCTTAAAGTGACTTTAAAGAGAATGAGACGATGCAAAATGGTGTTTAGAAGGTGCTTAAAGTGACTTTAAAGAGAATGAGACGATGCAAAATGGTGTTTAGAAGGTGCTTAAGGTGACTTTAAAGAGAATGAGACGATGCAAAATGAGGTTTAGAAGGTGCTTAAAGTGACTTTAAAGAGAATGAGACGATGCAAAATGAGGTTTAGAAGGTGCTTAAAGTGACTTTAAAGAGAATGAGACGATGCAAAATGGTGTTTAGAAGGTGCTTAAGGTGACTTTAAAGAGAATGAGACGATGCAAAATGAGGTTTAGAAGGTGCTTAAGGTGACTTTAAAGAGAATGAGACGATGCAAAATGAGGTTTAGAAGGTGCTTAAGGTGACTTTAAAGAGAATGAGACGATGCAAAATGGTGTTTAGAAGGTGCTTAAAGTGACTTTAAAGAGAATGAGAATATGCAAAATGAGGTTTAGAAGGTGCTTAAAGTGACTTTAAAGAGAATGAGACGATGCAAAATGAGGTTTAGAAGGTGCTTAAAGTGACTTTAAAGAGAATGAGACGATGCAAAATGGTGTTTAGAAGGTGCTTAAGGTGACTTTAAAGAGAATGAGACGATGCAAAATGAGGTTTAGAAGGTGCTTAAAGTGACTTTAAAGAGAATGAGACGATGCAAAATGGTGTTTAGAAGGTGCTTAAGGTGACTTTAAAGAGAATGAGACGATGCAAAATGGTGTTTAGAAGGTGCTTAAAGTGACTTTAAAGAGAATGAGACGATGCAAAATGAGGTTTAGAAGGTGCTTAAAGTGACTTTAAAGAGAATGAGACGATGCAAAATGGTGTTTAGAAGGTGCTTAAGGTGACTTTAAAGAGAATGAGACGATGCAAAATGAGGTTTAGAAGGTGCTTAAGGTGACTTTAAAGAGAATGAGACGATGCAAAATGAGGTTTAGAAGGTGCTTAAAGTGACTTTAAAGAGAATGAGACGATGCAAAATGGTGTTTAGAAGGTGCTTAAGGTGACTTTAAAGAGAATGAGACGATGCAAAATGGTGTTTAGAAGGTGCTTAAGGTGACTGTTAAAAATTTAAAAATTTTAACGGGTTCGAACGTCAGCGCCAGGTTTGCCGGCAGAGGGCGATACATGTAAATTAAACGGAGAGAAAATAAAGAGAACTCACGTTCTTTCTGAACCGAACGTTCTATCTAAAACGAGCCACCGGAGACGAAGGACGTGAGTTTTAGCATACGCTAAAACAGTCTATAGTATTCAATCAAATTAAAATTTGACACTAAAACTCACGTCCTTCGTCTCCGGTGGTTCGTGTGTTAACCCCGATGTAGGCGCTATTACACGGGAGATAAACGCACTGCGAGATTTGCTGAGAGACCAGCAGAGGGATTTTGCGAATAAAATGGCCACGCTCTCCTCGTCGACAGGCCAGCCTCATGCAGTTTGCGCATCAAGCACCCCAAAGGCCCCTCGTGCCTGCTCGACCCCGGAGCAGCCATCTCTTTACGATAATGAACTGACGAAGACTCAGCTAGCCGCGCGACACGTGGTGTCAGCCAAACTTCCACCGTTTTCGGGCAATCCGGATGAGTGGAGAAACTTTAAATGCAGATTCGACACGACGACAAAAATGTGCGGATTTACGGATGACGAAAATGTGATGCGGTTAGGTGAATGCCTCAGTGGTAGGGCCCTG
The DNA here is from genome assembly GCF_943734705.1 of Anopheles coustani. NCBI lineage: Eukaryota > Metazoa > Arthropoda > Insecta > Diptera > Culicidae > Anopheles > Anopheles coustani. The sequence continues at coordinate 37,016 of NW_026525242.1, forward strand.
AAGGCAGTGCAGTGCCGGCTGCATCAACCAGAGAATCTGAAGGAAATTATGGAGTCGCTCGAAACCCTGTTTGGACGACCAGAGGTGCTGATCGAAAATATTCTCCAGCAAATTCGCCTAACTCCGGTACCGAAAATGGAACGAATGCAATCGATCGTGGATTACGGCATCGCGGTTGAGGAGCTGTGTGCTACCATTAAGTCCAGTGGCTTACAGGAGCAAATGTATCGTGCCACGTTACTGCCGGAACTCGTAGAACGTCTGCCTCCAAACCTGCGTCTGATGTGGGGTATGTACCGGTGTACACTGGTGGGGTCCGTAACTCTCGACCAATTCGGTGCATGGATGAAAACTGTAACACAAGCTGCCGTGAGCGTGACACCTCCGACACAGTTCATAAATCAACCATCAGCCAGGCCACGACCAGTAAACACGCATTTCGTAGATTCGGAACATACGTCACATAGTTTCTGCATAGTTTGTGAGGAGCCAGAATGTCCAGCGGGCGCAGAATGCAAAAAACTGCTCGCGTTGACGGTGGATAGGCGCTGGAGCTTCGTCCGCGGAAAACACATGTGCAAACTGTGCCTGTGGAAACACGGTGGAAGATGCCACATTACGAAGAAGTGTGGCGAAAACGGGTGCCGCGCGTACCATCATCGGTTACTGCATTGCGATGATACCGCGAAACCCCGAACCGAAGCCACAGTGTCAGCACATACCACACCGACGTCAAAGGCCATCCTACGCTACATGCCAATAAAACTGCACGGTAACGGAAAAACCATTGAGTCGTACGCCCTCTTCGACGAAGGTTCATCGGTAACCCTCATGGACCACACGTTACTGCAGGAGCTAAACCTGGAAGGCTACGAAGATCCTATATGCCTGAGCTGGACCGGTGAACAAACCAGGGACGAGCCCCACTCCCGCACGGTATCGTTAAAGATCTCTGCCATTGGCGATAACGGCAAAAGCTACGTTATGCCCAAGGTGCACACAGTAGCTGACCTGGCACTTTCGGCACAAACCTTTTCAGCCCAGGAGTTTGCTAAAACGTACGCCCACCTTCGGGATCTTGACATCCTGAGTTACTCCAATGCCAAGCCGCGTGTACTCATCGGTATGGACAATTACAACCTGACCTGCCCGTTACGAGTAGTCGAAGGAAGCCCGGGACAACCAGTGGCTACCAAAACCCGACTTGGATGGCTGGTCTGTGGGCTGCATGAGGCACAATTTCGGATAAGGACCCAGTCGTTGAACGCTCACACTTGTACCTGCAAGATCGCCGACAATAAGCTGGAGGAAGCGTTGCGTAAGTACTCTCTTACTGACAACGACAATTTTAGCCAGCCTGAGATGACACTCTCCAAGGACGACGAACGTGCCCTTCAGTTGCTGAATATTACGATTCGCTTGTCGGACAACCGCTACGAAACCGGACTGTTATGGCGATCGGATGGCGTGCAGTTACCAGACAATCGAAAAATGGCTATGGGAGGAATGGAGATTCTGGAACGATGTATGCGACAGGAAAAAGGACTGGCGCGATCCGTCAACAAAAAAATCGAGGAACACATCCAGAAAGGGTATGTACGAAAACTGTCTCGAGAAGAACTAATGGCGACTCACAATTTCCGTAGAAAATGGTACCTGCCGATATTTCCGGTCGTGAACCCAAACAAATCTATCAAGGTGCGCCTCGTGTGGGATGCAGCAGCAACTGTAAGAGGCGTATCGTTGAACAGTAACTTGTTGACTGGCCCAGACCTCCTAACACCGTTGCTCACCGTACTCTATAAATTTCGCGAATATCGATTCGCTATAGTCGCTGATATACGAGAAATGTACCATCAGGTGGTGATTAGGAAGGAAGACGAACACAGTCAACGCTTACTGTGGCGCTGGTGCGACCGCGACCGTGAAGTTGATGAATTTGTTATGACAAGGATGACCTTCGGCGCTACGTGTTCGCCAAGCTGCGCCCAATACATAAAAAACGTCAACGCCGACAGACTTGCCGAACAATACCCACAGGCTGTATTATGCATTAAAGAGCAACATTACGTCGACGACCCTTTGGCCAGTACTGAACAAGAAGATGCCATTAAACTAGCGATCGAAGTACAACATATCCATCAACAGGGAGGGTTCGAGCTCCACAACTGGTTATCAAATTCGTCCAAGATTGTCGAAAGCTTTGAAGGCAGCATAGAGCAACAGATAGAAATGAACTCTGATCCACCGAATAGCATGCAAAAGGCGCTAGGAATGTGGTGGGTTAGACAGCTCGATACCTTCAGTTTCCGACAGGCGCCCAACCGTGATCGCGAACTGCTCGACGGACAACACGTACCTACCAAGCGACAACTTCTGAGAATTCTCATGAGTATTTATGATCCACTTGGGTTGATCGCTTGCTTCCGGATGTTCTTGAAAGTAATCTGGCAGGAGGTATGGCGCGAAAAACCCGGATGGGACGAATCTTTTCCCAACGAACAAGGCAGCAGATGGAATGATTGGCTGTGCGAGCTCCCGTGTATAGAAAGCGTAAAAATTCCTTGCCGCTATCGTCGTCAAACTCTCATAGATAGCATGGACGTTCAGCTACAAGTCCTTCGTAGATGCCGGGAAAGACGATACGCAGCAGTAGCATACCTTCGTTTGGCAACCGAGGAGCAGATCAGCCTGACTCCATCGGAGGACGGCATCACAAGACGAGCAGTAGTGGTTACCGCGCGAGGAACAAAGTTGGAAAGGCCAATTGTGAAGCTAGCAATTATTGACGTTGAACCTATAGAAAGTGCGATAAGAAAACAGTAGCCGCACTGGGGGGAGTCTTAAAAATTTAAAAATTTTAACGGGTTCGAACTAGAGTTGTGTATTTCAGATTCAGATTCATGAATCTGAATGAATCTTTCAACAAAATTAATGAATCTGAATCGCTGAACGAAAGATTCATGAATCTTTGAGGATTCATGAAGATTCATGAATCTCTCGGGATTCATGAAGATTCATGAATCTCTCGGGATTCATGAATCTCTCAGGATTCATGAATCTCTCAGGATTCATGAATCTCTCGGGATTCATGAATCTCTCGGGATTCATGAATCTCTCGGGATTCATGAATCTCTCGGGATTCATGAATCTCTCGGTATTAATGAATCTTCATTGACTAATGAATCTTCATTGATTAATGAATCCTTAGGGATAGGAATCTTTAGGGAACAGCAAAGCGCGATAGAGGTAGGGGAGTTTTGGGAAATATATATTACATTTGAGCACAAATTCGGCCCAAAAAGTTTGTTGAATTTTGGCATATTTGTTTAGTTACGTATTTCATTCAACCTTGGTTAGTTTGGCGCAAAAGAAATTCACTGAGAAAACAAACTAAAACAGACAACGACGATGTTTTGCCCCACCGTAGGAGGTATATATTTTCCCATCATCTTCTATTTTAATGAAGTGCACCCGGTTGACAAAAATTCAATTTTTTTGCAGCTGTCATGTAGTAACAGCAAGTTTTTCCATGGCAGATTGCTGGGACTCTTGCTGGAACTACATGATAGCAGTAAAAATTTAAATTTCTGTCAACCGGCCAGTTTGTTTTCGTTTCGGCACCGGAAGAAACGTTGGAAATATCAATTAAAACGGAGTTTTATAACTGAACTACATTTCAGAAGAGTAGAAATAAGTAGTAAAACAAAAACTCCGATGTTTCGTGGAGAATATTGCTCGTTTTGTTCGCGTTTGTGTTTCGGTTTGTCTACATTTTGTCCAGTTGTCGGTTTGTTTACGTTTTGAATTGACATTTGACAAGAGCTAAAGCGACGTCGCGTTTTTCGCGAGCTAATTTACCAAACTTAAAATTTCGAATCTTCCCGACGTCTAGATAAAAAGTTATTTGGTCTGAAGTACAGGAAAACGGAATCTCCCATACAAAATGTATGGACTACCCGGGTAGTCCGGTTGAACGTTTGAGGGGTATCAACCGAAAAACTCGAATAAAAATTATTTAAATTCCTTGGAAATTTTTTTTTCTTTAGTAAAACGATAGAAAGTGAGTTTTTCTAGGCATTCTAAAAGTTTCATGCCGATACGCCAATCCAATCCAGAGTTATTTAAAAACATAAATCCAAAAACTACCCAGGTAGGCGGTTGAACGGGTAACGGTTAACATGTGTATAAATAATATGTATAATTAATAGTAAAGATATATTATCAGACCGCGTCCACACGGCATCGTAGCGTAGCGATTTTGACACTCCGTCGTAATGTCAACTATTTTTTATGGCCGTGGCTAAAGCCTCTCGACCAACATTTACACTACGACGGAGTGTCAAAATCGCTACGCTACTATGCCGTGTGGACGCGGTGTCAAATATATATATTATTATATATAGGGTAAAAGTACCCATTTTAGCCCACTTAGGGAAGGGTCACCACAAAATAAATCGTTGCATTAATTGTACCGATCATATCACGACAAACTTGGTATGATAATGTAGAGTAACTATCTAAGTATGCATTAAAATTAATATTTTTTAGTTTATTTGATGTTTTTACTGAAAAATTATCAATTTCCGAACACACTTTTTGTCGCTATTTTGGCCCGCTTTGGTTCTATTTTGGCCCACCTGTGTACCAGTTTTGGCCCACCTGAAAAATGCCTTTTTTATGTGTTTTATGGTTTTAATAATCTTTGTAATAATTTAGATTGTGCTATTAACTCTTACTTTTGTTAAATAAGTAAAATAAAATGTTTAATTCGATATTTTCATTTCCACTTTTTTGCAAGATCATCGGATTTTCGTTTAGGCAATTTCTGACAATGAGCTGTCAGTGTCAGAATGCATACAAATTTCGTTTCAATCGAAACCAGATTTCCTTGCATCTATTTTGGCCCACTTTTGCATCGAAATTAAAATTATTTCTCGTGCTCTAAAAATTCAAGTAACGGTTTGATAATTCCTAAAAACACTCAAAGCTTTAGAAAAACATTACTTCAGAATTTTTTACGCAGTGGTTGCTTATATCTCAAGGTGGGCGAACTATCTGCCTTCGGCATGGTTTTTTGAAAAAGAGACAGCTTCGTAGTTTAAAGCGATTTTCTCGAAAAATGTTGATGCAATCGCCTCCAAATTTGGTATTTAACAAGAATAAATTGACCTCAACACTAAAAAAAATGTTAGGGGGCATTTTTATTCGAAATCATTGAAATAATTGATCTACTTTCTAGTGGGCGAAAATTACATACGTGGGCCAAAATACCCTCACTCAGCCTAACGTCTGGAGTATGCGTTTCGAGTATGCGTTCTTGCTAAGCGAACCGATCATGCGTTCCAAGTGTGTTCTTCGGTAAGCGTAACTACATGAAAGCTGCAAAAAATTTGAATTTTTGTCAACCGGGTGCACTACATTAAAATAGGAGATGATGGGAAAATATATACAGTCTGACAAGAAAGTATCCGTACAGTCACCAATTTCAACTTCAAGCCTAGTTATCTCAGCGACTACGTGACCTAGGACAACCATTTAAACGACATCTCGTAGATAAACTTCTATTCTATCCAATGAGGTCTTAACATTTCGAAAAAGTTACTTGTAGATCACATTGTTCTATAGAAACCCAAAAAAAGGCTCAAAATCGATGACAAAAAAGTATTCGTACACCCGACTTTCTTGACCAAAAACACCGGTTTGGTGAGGTTCTAGTAGTCAAAATATCAGCCTAGTCATTATTTAGAGTTATCAAGAGTCTAAAAGTATGGCGGCAACAATTTTATATCTATTATTTTTATATTTTAACGTGAAATGGCCGGTGAAACTAGGCAAACAGCTGCAACCGATAGAGAACTATCTTTTTCTTGTGATGTAAAGGGAACCTAACTTGGCAAGTTTATGAACCCTGTGAAAAATCTCATGCTAAGTCTCAGGAACTTATAATTCGTCGAATTAACCAGGATGCAACTAGACTAAACCCTGCAAACAGACACCTTTCGTGGTTACTCAATCGCTATGGGAGGGTGATTGCTCGAAAAGCTATTAAGTTCTCCATACTTCGAGTCCTCAAACATGACGAACGAAGTGTCTAGTGCATCAATCATATGATTTGGATTTCAACTCTTAAGAAGGTTTTTTGTAAATAACAATTACATTGCATTATTGTAAGTTGCAAACTTGTCATTTCCTAGGAAAGAATAAGAAAGACTGGGGATTTGCAAATCGCTGTATTTTGATGCCATTGGCGTGTAGGCTCAGTGTTTTATACACTATATACAGACAAAATTAAGCAATTTTGGCCAAAAAACGAGTAACAATAGACACCAGACGTCGAACTCAACCATCATTACGAGCAACGTTGTTCCAACTATAAAACACAGTAGTTGAGAGTTTGTGTTATGGTGTTCCATTAAGACCATTAATCGAACTGGAAATATTGAATTAAATATGAATCATCTGTGGGACATAGTCTACTTCGCCCATTTTGTCACTTGGACAAGCCATGGCTAGGTTAAACTTTAAATGTTCAATAATATGCTCTCTGAGTAAAATAACGATCCCAAGAATAGACCATGTATTGTCCAAGAATTATCACTTTATGAGACCGTACAAGTGTTGACGATACTCCTAAAGTCTCCGGAATCGATCTCTGTACAACATTTGTCGAAAGACGCCTAGATTTACCATGAACGGGACATTATCTTGATCTTAGTAGACCCCTTTAGAAACATTATAGAAATCGGGTCAAATTTCCAGCATCTTTCGAAAAAAAAACTTGTAGAAATGATGCCTTGGCAATTGCTGGCCATTATTGAGGCAAGTGGCATTGATTGTAGCATATTGGCACATCAGGTACCGATAACACATCATCAATACTCATCGTGTACGGATACTTTTTTGTCATCGATTTTGAGCCTTTTTTATGGTTTCTATAGAACAAAGTGACCTACAAGTAACTTTTTCGAAATGTTAAGACCTCATTGGATAGAATAGAAGTTTATGTACGATATGTCGTTTAAATGGTTGTCCTAGGTCACGTAGTCGCTGAGATAACTAGGCTTGAAGTTGAAATTGATGACTGTACGGATACTTTCTTGTCAGACTGTACCTCCTACGGTGGGGCAAAGCATCGTCGTTGTCTGTTTTAGTTTGTTCCCTTAAGATTCCTATCCCTAAGGATTCATTAATCAATGAAGATTCATGAATCTTTCAATGAAGATTCATGAAGATTCATGAATCCCGAAAGATTCATGAATCCCGAGAGATTCATGAATCCCAAGAGATTCATGAATCCCGAGAGATTCATGAATCCCAAGAGATTCATGAATCCCGAGAGATTCATGAATCCCAAGAGATTCATGAATCCCGAGAGATTCATGAATCCTGAGAGATTCATGAATCCCAAGAGATTCATGAATCCCGAGAGATTCATGAATCCCAAGAGATTCATGAATCCCGAGAGATTCATGAATCCCAAGAGATTCATGAATCCCGAGAGACTCATGAATGATTCTGAATGAATCTTCCGTAAAAGATTCATGTGAATGAATCTCGTCGAAAGATTCATATGACCCAACACTAGTTCGAACGTCAGCGCCAGGTTTGCCGGCAGAGGGCGATACATGTAAATTAAACGGAGAGAAAATAAAGAGAACTCACGTTCTTTCTGAACCGAACGTTCTATCTAAAACGAACCACCGGAGACGAAGGACGTGAGTTTTAGCATACGCTAAAACAGTCTATAGTATTCAATCAAATTAAAATTTGACAGTGACTTTAAAGAGAATGAGACGATGCAAAATGAGGTTTAGAAGGTGCTTAAAGTGACTTTAAAGAGAATGAGACGATGCAAAATGGTCTTTAGAAGGTGCTTAAAGTGACTTTAAAGAGAATGAGACGATGCAAAATGGTCTTTAGAAGGTGCTTAAAGTGACTTTAAAGAGAATGAGACGATGCAAAATGGTGTTTAGAAGGTGCTTAAGGTGACTTTAAAGAGAATGAGACGATGCAAAATGAGGTTTAGAAGGTGCTTAAAGTGACTTTAAAGAGAATGAGACGATGCAAAATGGTGTTTAGAAGGTGCTTAAGGTGACTTTAAAGAGAATGAGACGATGCAAAATGAGGTTTAGAAGGTGCTTAAAGTGACTTTAAAGAGAATGAGACGATGCAAAATGGTGTTTAGAAGGTGCTTAAGGTGACTTTAAAGAGAATGAGACGATGCAAAATGAGGTTTAGAAGGTGCTTAAAGTGACTTTAAAGAGAATGAGACGATGCAAAATGAGGTTTAGAAGGTGCTTAAAGTGACTTTAAAGAGAATGAGACGATGCAAAATGGTGTTTAGAAGGTGCTTAAGGTGACTTTAAAGAGAATGAGACGATGCAAAATGAGGTTTAGAAGGTGCTTAAAGTGACTTTAAAGAGAATGAGACGATGCAAAATGAGGTTTAGAAGGTGCTTAAAGTGACTTTAAAGAGAATGAGACGATGCAAAATGGTGTTTAGAAGGTGCTTAAAGTGACTTTAAAGAGAATGAGACGATGCAAAATGGTGTTTAGAAGGTGCTTAAGGTGACTTTAAAGAGAATGAGACGATGCAAAATGAGGTTTAGAAGGTGCTTAAAGTGACTTTAAAGAGAATGAGACGATGCAAAATGGTGTTTAGAAGGTGCTTAAGGTGACTTTAAAGAGAATGAGACGATGCAAAATGAGGTTTAGAAGGTGCTTAAAGTGACTTTAAAGAGAATGAGACGATGCAAAATGAGGTTTAGAAGGTGCTTAAAGTGACTTTAAAGAGAATGAGACGATGCAAAATGGTGTTTAGAAGGTGCTTAAGGTGACTTTAAAGAGAATGAGACGATGCAAAATGAGGTTTAGAAGGTGCTTAAAGTGACTTTAAAGAGAATGAGACGATGCAAAATGGTGTTTAGAAGGTGCTTAAGGTGACTTTAAAGAGAATGAGACGATGCAAAATGAGGTTTAGAAGGTGCTTAAAGTGACTTTAAAGAGAATGAGACGATGCAAAATGGTGTTTAGAAGGTGCTTAAGGTGACTTTAAAGAGAATGAGACGATGCAAAATGAGGTTTAGAAGGTGCTTAAAGTGACTTTAAAGAGAATGAGACGATGCAAAATGAGGTTTAGAAGGTGCTTAAAGTGACTTTAAAGAGAATGAGACGATGCAAAATGGTGTTTAGAAGGTGCTTAAGGTGACTTTAAAGAGAATGAGACGATGCAAAATGAGGTTTAGAAGGTGCTTAAAGTGACTTTAAAGAGAATGAGACGATGCAAAATGAGGTTTAGAAGGTGCTTAAAGTGACTTTAAAGAGAATGAGACGATGCAAAATGGTGTTTAGAAGGTGCTTAAAGTGACTTTAAAGAGAATGAGACGATGCAAAATGAGGTTTAGAAGGTGCTTAAAGTGACTTTAAAGAGAATGAGACGATGCAAAATGGTGTTTAGAAGGTGCTTAAGGTGACTTTAAAGAGAATGAGACGATGCAAAATGAGGTTTAGAAGGTGCTTAAAGTGACTTTAAAGAAAATGAGACGATGCAAAATGGTGTTTAGAAGGTGCTTAAAGTGACTTTAAAGAGAATGAGACGATGCAAAATGAGGTTTAGAAGGTGCTTAAGGTGACTTTAAAGAGAATGAGACGATGCAAAATGGTGTTTAGAAGGTGCTTAAAGTGACTTTAAAGAGAATGAGACGATGCAAAATGAGGTTTAGAAGGTGCTTAAGGTGACTTTAAAGAGAATGAGACGATGCAAAATGGTGTTTAGAAGGTGCTTAAAGTGACTTTAAAGAGAATGAGACGATGCAAAATGGTGTTTAGAAGGTGCTTAAAGTGACTTTAAAGAGAATGAGACGATGCAAAATGGTGTTTAGAAGGTGCTTAAGGTGACTTTAAAGAGAATGAGACGATGCAAAATGAGGTTTAGAAGGTGCTTAAAGTGACTTTAAAGAGAATGAGACGATGCAAAATGGTGTTTAGAAGGTGCTTAAAGTGACTTTAAAGAGAATGAGACGATGCAAAATGGTGTTTAGAAGGTGCTTAAGGTGACTTTAAAGAGAATGAGACGATGCAAAATGGTGTTTAGAAGGTGCTTACAGTGACTTTAAAGAGAATGAGACGATGCAAAATGAGGTTTAGAAGGTGCTTAAGGTGACTTTAAAGAGAATGAGACGATGCAAAATGAGGTTTAGAAGGTGCTTAAAGTGACTTTAAAGAGAATGAGACGATGCAAAATGGTGTTTAGAAGGTGCTTAAAGTGACTTTAAAGAGAATGAGACGATGCAAAATGGTGTTTAGAAGGTGCTTAAAGTGACTTTAAAGAGAATGAGACGATGCAAAATGAGGTTTAGAAGGTGCTTAAAGTGACTTTAAAGAGAATGAGACGATGCAAAATGGTGTTTAGAAGGTGCTTAAGGTGACTTTAAAGAGAATGAGACGATGCAAAATGGTCTTTAGAAGGTGCTTAAAGTGACTTTAAAGAGAATGAGACGATGCAAAATGGTGTTTAGAAGGTGCTTAAGGTGACTTTAAAGAGAATGAGACGATGCAAAATGAGGTTTAGAAGGTGCTTAAAGTGACTTTAAAGAGAATGAGACGATGCAAAATGGTGTTTAGAAGGTGCTTAAAGTGACTTTAAAGAGAATGAGACGATGCAAAATGAGGTTTAGAAGGTGCTTAAAGTGACTTTAAAGAGAATGAGACGATGCAAAATGGTGTTTAGAAGGTGCTTAAGGTGACTTTAAAGAGAATGAGACGATGCAAAATGAGGTTTAGAAGGTGCTTAAAGTGACTTTAAAGAGAATGAGACGATGCAAAATGGTGTTTAGAAGGTGCTTAAAGTGACTTTAAAGAGAATGAGACGATGCAAAATGGTGTTTAGAAGGTGCTTAAAGTGACTTTAAAGAGAATGAGACGATGCAAAATGAGGTTTAGAAGGTGCTTAAGGTGACTTTAAAGAGAATGAGACGATGCAAAATGGTGTTTAGAAGGTGCTTAAGGTGACTTTAAAGAGAATGAGACGATGCAAAATGGTCTTTAGAAGGTGCTTAAAGTGACTTTAAAGAGAATGAGACGATGCAAAATGGTGTTTAGAAGGTGCTTAAGGTGACTTTAAAGAGAATGAGACGATGCAAAATGAGGTTTAGAAGGTGCTTAAAGTGACTTTAAAGAGAATGAGACGATGCAAAATGGTGTTTAGAAGGTGCTTAAGGTGACTTTAAAGAGAATGAGACGATGCAAAATGAGGTTTAGAAGGTGCTTAAAGTGACTTTAAAGAGAATGAGACGATGCAAAATGGTGTTTAGAAGGTGCTTAAGGTGACTTTAAAGAGAATGAGACGATGCAAAATGAGGTTTAGAAGGTGCTGAAAGTGACTTTAAAGAGAATGAGACGATGCAAAATGGTGTTTAGAAGGTGCTTAAGGTGACTTTAAAGAGAATGAGACGATGCAAAATGAGGTTTAGAAGGTGCTTAAAGTGACTTTAAAGAGAATGAGACGATGCAAAATGGTGTTTAGAAGGTGCTTAAGGTGACTTTAAAGAGAATGAGACGATGCAAAATGAGGTTTAGAAGGTGCTGAAAGTGACTTTAAAGAGAATGAGACGATGCAAAATGGTGTTTAGAAGGTGCTTAAGGTGACTTTAAAGAGAATGAGACGATGCAAAATGAGGTTTAGAAGGTGCTTAAAGTGACTTTAAAGAGAATGAGACGATGCAAAATGGTCTTTAGAAGGTGCTTAAAGTGACTTTAAAGAGAATGAGACGATGCAAAATGGTGTTTAGAAGGTGCTTAAGGTGACTTTAAAGAGAATGAGACGATGCAAAATGAGGTTTAGAAGGTGCTTAAAGTGACTTTAAAGAGAATGAGACGATGCAAAATGGTGTTTAGAAGGTGCTTAAGGTGACTTTAAAGAGAATGAGACGATGCAAAATGAGGTTTAGAAGGTGCTGAAAGTGACTTTAAAGAGAATGAGACGATGCAAAATGAGGTTTAGAAGGTGCTTAAGGTGACTTTAAAGAGAATGAGACGATGCAAAATGAGGTTTAGAAGGTGCTTAAAGTGACTTTAAAGAGAATGAGACGATGCAAAATGGTGTTTAGAAGGTGCTTAAGGTGACTTTAAAGAGAATGAGACGATGCAAAATGGTGTTTAGAAGGTGCTTAAAGTGACTTTAAAGAGAATGAGACGATGCAAAATGAGGTTTAGAAGGTGCTGAAAGTGACTTTAAAGAGAATGAGACGATGCAAAATGGTGTTTAGAAGGTGCTTAAGGTGACTTTAAAGAGAATGAGACGATGCAAAATGAGGTTTAGAAGGTGCTTAAAGTGACTTTAAAGAGAATGAGACGATGCAAAATGAGGTTTAGAAGGTGCTTAAGGTGACTTTAAAGAGAATGAGACGATGCAAAATGGTGTTTAGAAGGTGCTTAAAGTGACTTTAAAGAGAATGAGACGATGCAAAATGAGGTTTAGAAGGTGCTTAAGGTGACTTTAAAGAGAATGAGACGATGCAAAATGGTGTTTAGAAGGTGCTTAAGGTGACTTTAAAGAGAATGAGACGATGCAAAATGGTGTTTAGAAGGTGCTTAAAGTGACTTTAAAGAGAATGAGACGATGCAAAATGAGGTTTAGAAGGTGCTTAAAGTGACTTTAAAGAGAATGAGACGATGCAAAATGGTGTTTAGAAGGTGCTTAAAGTGACTTTAAAGAGAATGAGACGATGCAAAATGAGGTTTAGAAGGTGCTTAAAGTGACATTAAAGAGAATGAGACGATGCAAAATGGTGTTTAGAAGGTGCTTAAAGTGACTTTAAAGAGAATGAGACGATGCAAAATGAGGTTTAGAAGGTGCTTAAAGTGACTTTAAAGAGAATGAGACGATGCAAAATGAGGTTTAGAAGGTGCTTAAAGTGACTTTAAAGAGAATAAGACGATGCAAAATGAGGTTTAGAAGGTGCTTAAGGTGACTTTAAAGAGAATGAGACGATGCAAAATGAGGTTTAGAAGGTGCTTAAAGTGACTTTAAAGAGAATGAGACGATGCAAAATGGTGTTTAGAAGGTGCTTAAGGTGACTTTAAAGAGAATGAGACGATGCAAAATGAGGTTTAGAAGGTGCTTAAGGTTACTTTAAAGAGAATGAGACGATGCAAAATGGTGTTTAGAAGGTGCTTAAGGTGACTTTAAAGAGAATGAGACGATGCAAAATGAGGTTTAGAAGGTGCTTAAAGTGACTTTAAAGAGAATGAGACGATGCAAAATGGTGTTTAGAAGGTGCTTAAGGTGACTTTAAAGAGAATGAGACGATGCAAAATGGTGTTTAGAAGGTGCTTAAAGTGACTTTAAAGAGAATGAGACGATGCAAAATGAGGTTTAGAAGGTGCTTAAGGTGACTTTAAAGAGAATGAGACGATGCAAAATGGTGTTTAGAAGGTGCTTAAGGTGACTTTAAAGAGAATGAGACGATGCAAAATGGTCTTTAGAAGGTGCTTAAAGTGACTTTAAAGAGAATGAGACGATGCAAAATGGTGTTTAGAAGGTGCTTAAGGTGACTTTAAAGAGAATGAGACGATGCAAAATGGTGTTTAGAAGGTGCTTAAGGTGACTTTAAAGAGAATGAGACGATGCAAAATGAGGTTTAGAAGGTGCTTAAAGTGACTTTAAAGAGAATGAGACGATGCAAAATGGTGTTTAGAAGGTGCTTAAGGTGACTTTAAAGAGAATGAGACGATGCAAAATGAGGTTTAGAAGGTGCTTAAAGTGACTTTAAAGAGAATGAGACGATGCAAAATGGTGTTTAGAAGGTGCTTAAGGTGACTTTAAAGAGAATGAGACGATGCAAAATGAGGTTTAGAAGGTGCTTAAAGTGACTTTAAAGAGAATGAGACGATGCAAAATGGTGTTTAGAAGGTGCTTAAAGTGACTTTAAAGAGAATGAGACGATGCAAAATGGTGTTTAGAAGGTGCTTAAAGTGACTTTAAAGAGAATGCGACGATGCAAAATGAGGTTTAGAAGGTGCTTAAGGTGACTTTAAAGAGAATGAGACGATGCAAAATGGTGTTTAGAAGGTGCTTAAGGTGACTTTAAAGAGAATGAGACGATGCAAAATGGTCTTTAGAAGGTGCTTAAAGTGACTTTAAAGAGAATGAGACGATGCAAAATGGTGTTTAGAAGGTGCTTAAGGTGACTTTAAAGAGAATGAGACGATGCAAAATGAGGTTTAGAAGGTGCTGAAAGTGACTTTAAAGAGAATGAGACGATGCAAAATGGTGTTTAGAAGGTGCTTAAGGTGACTTTAAAGAGAATGATACGATGCAAAATGAGGTTTAGAAGGTGCTTAAAGTGACTTTAAAGAGAATGAGACGATGCAAAATGGTGTTTAGAAGGTGCTTAAGGTGACTTTAAAGAGAATGAGACGATGCAAAATGGTGTTTAGAAGGTGCTTAAAGTGACTTTAAAGAGAATGAGACGATGCAAAATGAGGTTTAGAAGGTGCTGAAAGTGACTTTAAAGAGAATGAGACGATGCAAAATGGTGTTTAGAAGGTGCTTAAGGTGACTTTAAAGAGAATGAGACGATGCAAAATGAGGTTTAGAAGGTGCTTAAAGTGACTTTAAAGAGAATGAGACGATGCAAAATGGTGTTTAGAAGGTGCTTAAGGTGACTTTAAAGAGAATGAGACGATGCAAAATGAGGTTTAGAAGGTGCTGAAAGTGACTTTAAAGAGAATGAGACGATGCAAAATGGTGTTTAGAAGGTGCTTAAAGTGACTTTAAAGAGAATGAGACGATGCAAAATGAGGTTTAGAAGGTGCTTAAAGTGACTTTAAAGAGAATGAGACGATGCAAAATGGTCTTTAGAAGGTGCTTAAAGTGACTTTAAAGAGAATGAGACGATGCAAAATGGTGTTTAGAAGGTGCTTAAGGTGACTTTAAAGAGAATGAGACGATGCAAAATGAGGTTTAGAAGGTGCTGAAAGTGACTTTAAAGAGAATGAGACGATGCAAAATGGTGTTTAGAAGGTGCTTAAGGTGACTTTAAAGAGAATGAGACGATGCAAAATGAGGTTTAGAAGGTGCTTAAAGTGACTTTAAAGAGAATGAGACGATGCAAAATGGTGTTTAGAAGGTGCTTAAGGTGACTTTAAAGAGAATGAGACGATGCAAAATGGTGTTTAGAAGGTGCTTAAAGTGACTTTAAAGAGAATGAGACGATGCAAAATGAGGTTTAGAAGGTGCTGAAAGTGACTTTAAAGAGAATGAGACGATGCAAAATGGTGTTTAGAAGGTGCTTAAGGTGACTTTAAAGAGAATGAGACGATGCAAAATGAGGTTTAGAAGGTGCTTAAAGTGACTTTAAAGAGAATGAGACGATGCAAAATGGTGTTTAGAAGGTGCTTAAGGTGACTTTAAAGAGAATGAGACGATGCAAAATGAGGTTTAGAAGGTGCTGAAAGTGACTTTAAAGAGAATGAGACGATGCAAAATGGTGTTTAGAAGGTGCTTAAGGTGACTTTAAAGAGAATGAGACGATGCAAAATGAGGTTTAGAAGGTGCTTAAAGTGACTTTAAAGAGAATGAGACGATGCAAAATGGTGTTTAGAAGGTGCTTAAGGTGACTTTAAAGAGAATGAGACGATGCAAAATGAGGTTTAGAAGGTGCTGAAAGTGACTTTAAAGAGAATGAGACGATGCAAAATGGTGTTTAGAAGGTGCTTAAGGTGACTTTAAAGAGAATGAGACGATGCAAAATGAGGTTTAGAAGGTGCTTAAAGTGACTTTAAAGAGAATGAGACGATGCAAAATGGTGTTTAGAAGGTGCTTAAGGTGACTTTAAAGAGAATGAGACGATGCAAAATGGTGTTTAGAAGGTGCTTAAAGTGACTTTAAAGAGAATGAGACGATGCAAAATGAGGTTTAGAAGGTGCTTAAAGTGACTTTAAAGAGAATGAGACGATGCAAAATGGTGTTTAGAAGGTGCTTAAAGTGACTTTAAAGAGAATGAGACGATGCAAAATGAGGTTTAGAAGGTGCTTAAAGTGACTTTAAAGAGAATGAGACGATGCAAAATGGTGTTTAGAAGGTGCTTAAAGTGACTTTAAAGAGAATGAGACGATGCAAAATGAGGTTTAGAAGGTGCTTAAAGTGACTTTAAAGAGAATGAGACGATGCAAAATGAGGTTTAGAAGGTGCTTAAAGTGACTTTAAAGAGAATAAGACGATGCAAAATGAGGTTTAGAAGGTGCTTAAGGTGACTTTAAAGAGAATGAGACGATGCAAAATGAGGTTTAGAAGGTGCTTAAAGTGACTTTAAAGAGAATGAGACGATGCAAAATGGTGTTTAGAAGGTGCTTAAGGTGACTTTAAAGAGAATGAGACGATGCAAAATGAGGTTTAGAAGGTGCTTAAAGTGACTTTAAAGAGAATGAGACGATGCAAAATGGTGTTTAGAAGGTGCTTAAGGTGACTTTAAAGAGAATGAGACGATGCAAAATGGTGTTTAGAAGGTGCTTAAAGTGACTTTAAAGAGAATGAGACGATGCAAAATGAGGTTTAGAAGGTGCTTAAGGTGACTTTAAAGAGAATGAGACGATGCAAAATGGTGTTTAGAAGGTGCTTAAGGTGACTTTAAAGAGAATGAGACGATGCAAAATGGTCTTTAGAAGGTGCTTAAAGTGACTTTAAAGAGAATGAGACGATGCAAAATGGTGTTTAGAAGGTGCTTAAGGTGACTTTAAAGAGAATGAGACGATGCAAAATGAGGTTTAGAAGGTGCTGAAAGTGACTTTAAAGAGAATGAGACGATGCAAAATGGTGTTTAGAAGGTGCTTAAGGTGACTTTAAAGAGAATGATACGATGCAAAATGAGGTTTAGAAGGTGCTTAAAGTGACTTTAAAGAGAATGAGACGATGCAAAATGGTGTTTAGAAGGTGCTTAAGGTGACTTTAAAGAGAATGAGACGATGCAAAATGGTGTTTAGAAGGTGCTTAAAGTGACTTTAAAGAGAATGAGACGATGCAAAATGAGGTTTAGAAGGTGCTGAAAGTGACTTTAAAGAGAATGAGACGATGCAAAATGGTGTTTAGAAGGTGCTTAAGGTGACTTTAAAGAGAATGAGACGATGCAAAATGAGGTTTAGAAGGTGCTTAAAGTGACTTTAAAGAGAATGAGACGATGCAAAATGGTGTTTAGAAGGTGCTTAAGGTGACTTTAAAGAGAATGAGACGATGCAAAATGAGGTTTAGAAGGTGCTGAAAGTGACTTTAAAGAGAATGAGACGATGCAAAATGGTGTTTAGAAGGTGCTTAAGGTGACTTTAAAGAGAATGAGACGATGCAAAATGAGGTTTAGAAGGTGCTTAAAGTGACTTTAAAGAGAATGAGACGATGCAAAATGGTGTTTAGAAGGTGCTTAAAGTGACTTTAAAGAGAATGAGACGATGCAAAATGGTGTTTAGAAGGTGCTTAAGGTGACTTTAAAGAGAATGAGACGATGCAAAATGAGGTTTAGAAGGTGCTGAAAGTGACTTTAAAGAGAATGAGACGATGCAAAATGGTGTTTAGAAGGTGCTTAAAGTGACTTTAAAGAGAATGAGACGATGCAAAATGAGGTTTAGAAGGTGCTTAAAGTGACTTTAAAGAGAATGAGACGATGCAAAATGGTGTTTAGAAGGTGCTTAAGGTGACTTTAAAGAGAATGAGACGATGCAAAATGGTGTTTAGAAGGTGCTTAAAGTGACTTTAAAGAGAATGAGACGATGCAAAATGAGGTTTAGAAGGTGCTGAAAGTGACTTTAAAGAGAATGAGACGATGCAAAATGGTGTTTAGAAGGTGCTTAAGGTGACTTTAAAGAGAATGAGACGATGCAAAATGAGGTTTAGAAGGTGCTTAAAGTGACTTTAAAGAGAATGAGACGATGCAAAATGGTGTTTAGAAGGTGCTTAAGGTGACTTTAAAGAGAATGAGACGATGCAAAATGAGGTTTAGAAGGTGCAGAAAGTGACTTTAAAGAGAATGAGACGATGCAAAATGGTGTTTAGAAGGTGCTTAAGGTGACTTTAAAGAGAATGAGACGATGCAAAATGAGGTTTAGAAGGTGCTTAAAGTGACTTTAAAGAGAATGAGACGATGCAAAATGGTGTTTAGAAGGTGCTTAAGGTGACTTTAAAGAGAATGAGACGATGCAAAATGAGGTTTAGAAGGTGCTGAAAGTGACTTTAAAGAGAATGAGACGATGCAAAATGGTGTTTAGAAGGTGCTTAAGGTGACTTTAAAGAGAATGAGACGATGCAAAATGAGGTTTAGAAGGTGCTTAAAGTGACTTTAAAGAGAATGAGACGATGCAAAATGGTGTTTAGAAGGTGCTTAAGGTGACTTTAAAGAGAATGAGACGATGCAAAATGGTGTTTAGAAGGTGCTTAAAGTGACTTTAAAGAGAATGAGACGATGCAAAATGAGGTTTAGAAGGTGCTTAAAGTGACTTTAAAGAGAATGAGACGATGCAAAATGGTGTTTAGAAGGTGCTTAAAGTGACTTTAAAGAGAATGAGACGATGCAAAATGAGGTTTAGAAGGTGCTTAAAGTGACTTTAAAGAGAATGAGACGATGCAAAATGGTGTTTAGAAGGTGCTTAAAGTGACTTTAAAGAGAATGAGACGATGCAAAATGAGGTTTAGAAGGTGCTTAAAGTGACTTTAAAGAGAATGAGACGATGCAAAATGAGGTTTAGAAGGTGCTTAAAGTGACTTTAAAGAGAATAAGACGATGCAAAATGAGGTTTTAGAAGGTGCTTAAGGTGACTTTAAAGAGAATGAGACGATGCAAAATGAGGTTTAGAAGGTGCTTAAAGTGACTTTAAAGAGAATGAGACGATGCAAAATGGTGTTTAGAAGGTGCTTAAGGTGACTTTAAAGAGAATGAGACGATGCAAATGAGGTTTAGAAGGTGCTTAAAGTGACTTTAAAGAGAATGAGACGATGCAAAATGGTGTTTAGAAGGTGCTTAAGGTGACTTTAAAGAGAATGAGACGATGCAAAATGGTGTTTAGAAGGTGCTTAAAGTGACTTTAAAGAGAATGAGACGATGCAAAATGGTGTTTAGAAGGTGCTTAAGGTGACTTTAAAGAGAATGAGACGATGCAAAATGGTGTTTAGAAGGTGCTTAAAGTGACTTTAAAGAGAATGAGACGATGCAAAATGAGGTTTTGAAGGTGCTTAAGGTGACTTTAAAGAGAATGAGACGATGCAAAATGGTGTTTAGAAGGTGCTTAAAGTGACTTTAAAGAGAATGAGACGATGCAAAATGAGGTTTAGAAGGTGCTTAAGGTGACTTTAAAGAGAATGAGACGATGCAAAATGGTGTTTAGAAGGTGCTTAAGGTGACTTTAAAGAGAATGAGACGATGCAAAATGAGGTTTAGAAGGTGCTTAAAGTGACTTTAAAGAGAATGAGACGATGCAAAATGGTGTTTAGAAGGTGCTTAAGGTGACTTTAAAGAGAATGAGACGATGCAAAATGAGGTTTAGAAGGTGCTTAAAGTGACTTTAAAGAGAATGAGACGATGCAAAATGAGGTTTAGAAGGTGCTTAAAGTGACTTTAAAGAGAATGAGACGATGCAAAATGGTGTTTAGAAGGTGCTTAAAGTGACTTTAAGGAGAATGAGACTATGCAAAATGGTGTTTAGAAGGTGCTTAAAGTGACTTTAAAGAGAATGAGACGATGCAAAATGGTGTTTAGAAGGTGCTTAAAGTGACTTTAAAGAGAATGAGACGATGCAAAATGGTGTTTAGAAGGTGCTTAAAGTGACTTTAAAGAGAATGAGACGATGCAAAATGAGGTTTAGAAGGTGCTTAAAGTGACTTTAAAGAGAATGAGACGATGCAAAATGAGGTTTAGAAGGTGCTTAAAGTGACTTTAAAGAGAATGAGACGATGCAAAATGGTGTTTAGAAGGTGCTTAAGGTGACTTTAAAGAGAATGAGACGATGCAAAATGAGGTTTAGAAGGTGCTTAAAGTGACTTTAAAGAGAATGAGGCGATGCAAAATGGTGTTTAGAAGGTGCTTAAGGTGACTTTAAAGAGAATGAGACGATGCAAAATGAGGTTTAGAAGGTGCTTAAAGTGACTTTAAAGAGAATGAGACGATGCAAAATGGTGTTTAGAAGGTGCTTAAAGTGACTTTAAAGAGAATGAGACGATGCAAAATGAGGTTTAGAAGGTGCTTAAAGTGACTTTAAAGAGTATGAGACAATGCAAAATGGTGTTTAGAAGGTGCTTAAGGTGACTTTAAAGAGAATGAGACGATGCAAAATGAGGTTTAGAAGGTGCTTAAAGTGACTTTAAAGAGAATGAGACGATGCAAAATGGTGTTTAGAAGGTGCTTAAGGTGACTTTAAAGAGAATGAGACGATGCAAAATGAGGTTTAGAAGGTGCTTAAAGTGACTTTAAAGAGAATGAGACGATGCAAAATGGTGTTTAGAAGGTGCTTAAAGTGACTTTAAAGAGAATGAGACGATGCAAAATGGTGTTTAGAAGGTGCTTAAGGTGACTTTAAAGAGAATGAGACGATGCAAAATGAGGTTTAGAAAGTGCTTAAAGTGACTTTAAAGAGAATGAGACGATGCAAAATGAGGTTTAGAAGGTGCTTAAAGTGACTTTAAAGAGAATGAGACGATGCAAAATGAGGTTTAGAAGGTGCTTAAGGTGACTTTAAAGAGAATGAGACGATGCAAAATGGTGTTTAGAAGGTGCTTAAGGTGACTTTAAAGAGAATGAGACGATGCAAAATGGTCTTTAGAAGGTGCTTAAAGTGACTTTAAAGAGAATGAGACGATGCAAAATGAGGTTTAGAAGGTGCTTAAAGTGACTTTAAAGAGAATGAGACGATGCAAAATGGTGTTTAGAAGGTGCTTAAGGTGACTTTAAAGAGAATGAGACGATGCAAAATGAGGTTTAGAAGGTGCTTAAAGTGACTTTAAAGAGAATGAGACGATGCAAAATGGTGTTTAGAAGGTGCTTAAAGTGACTTTAAAGAGAATGAGACGATGCAAAATGAGGTTTAGAAGGTGCTTAAAGTGACTTTAAAGAGAATGAGACGATGCAAAATGAGGTTTAGAAGGTGCTTAAGGTGACTTTAAAGAGAATGAGACGATGCAAAATGGTGTTTAGAAGGTGCTTAAGGTGACTTTAAAGAGAATGAGACGATGCAAAATGGTGTTTAGAAGGTGCTTAAAGTGACTTTAAAGAGAATGAGACGATGCAAAATGAGGTTTAGAAGGTGCTTAAGGTGACTTTAAAGAGAATGAGACGATGCAAAATGGTGTTTAGAAGGTGCTTAAAGTGACTTTAAAGAGAATGAGACGATGTAAAATGAGGTTTAGAAGGTGCTTAAAGTGACTTTAAAGAGAATGAGACGATGCAAAATGGTGTTTAGAAGGTGCTTAAGGTGACTTTAAAGAGAATGAGACGATGCAAAATGGTGTTTAGAAGGTGCTTAAAGTGACTTTAAAGAGAATGAGACGATGCAAAATGAGGTTTAGAAGGTGCTTAAAGTGACTTTAAAGAGAATGAGACGATGCAAAATGAGGTTTAAAAGGTGCTTAAAGTGACTTTAAAGAGAATGAGACGATGCAAAATGAGGTTTAGAAGGTGCTTAAAGTGACTTTAAAGAGAATGAGACGATGCAAAATGAGGTTTAGAAGGTGCTTAAAGTGACTTTAAAGAGAATGAGACGATGCAAAATGAGGTTTAGAAGGTGCTTAAAGTGACTTTAAAGAGAATGAGACGATGCAAAATGAGGTTTAGAAGGAGCTTAAAGTGACTTTAAAGAGAATGAGACGATGCAAAATGGTGTTTAGAAGGTGCTTAAAGTGACTTTAAAGAGAATGAGACGATGCAAAATGAGGTTTAGAAGGTGCTTAAAGTGACTTTAAAGAGAATGAGACGATGCAAAATGAGGTTTAGAAGGTGCTTAAAGTGACTTTAAAGAGAATGAGACGATGCAAAATGAGGTTTAGAAGGTGCTTAAAGTGACTTTAAAGAGAATGAGACGATGCAAAATGGTGTTTAGAAGGTGCTTAAAGTGACTTTAAAGAGAATGAGACGATGCAAAATGAGGTTTAGAAGGTGCTTAAAGTGACTTTAAAGAGAATGAGACGATGCAAAATGAGGTTTAGAAGGTGCTTAAGGTGACTTTAAAGAGAATGAGACGATGCAAAATGAGGTTTAGAAGGTGCTTAAAGTGACTTTAAAGAGAATGAGACGATGCAAAATGAGGTTTAGAAGGTGCTTAAAGTGACTTTAAAGAGAATGAGACGATGCAAAATGGTGTTTAGAAGGTGCTTAAGGTGACTTTAAAGAGAATGAGACGATGCAAAATGAGGTTTAGAAGGTGCTTAAAGTGACTTTAAAGAGAATGAGACGATGCAAAATGAGGTTTAGAAGGTGCTTAAAGTGACTTTAAAGAGAATGAGACGATGCAAAATGGTGTTTAGAAGGTGCTTAAAGTGACTTTAAAGAGAATGAGACGATGCAAAATGGTGTTTAGAAGGTGCTTAAAGTGACTTTAAAGAGAATGAGACGATGCAAAATGGTGTTTAGAAGGTGCTTAAAGTGACTTTAAAGAGAATGAGACGATGCAAAATGGTCTTTAGAAGGTGCTTAAAGTGACTTTAAAGAGAATGAGACGATGCAAAATGGTGTTTAGAAGGTGCTTAAAGTGACTTTAAAGAGAATGAGACGATGCAAAATGGTGTTTAGAAGGTGCTTAAAGTGACTTTAAAGAGAATGAGACGATGCAAAATGGTGTTTAGAAGGTGCTTAAAGTGACTTTAAAGAGAATGAGACGATGCAAAATGGTCTTTAGAAGGTGCTTAAAGTGACTTTAAAGAGAATGAGGACGATGCAAAATGGTGTTTAGAAGGTGCTTAAGGTGACTTTAAAGAGAATGAGACGATGCAAAATGAGGTTTAGAAGGTGCTTAAGGTGACTTTAAAGAGAATGAGACGATGCAAAATGGTGTTTAGAAGGTGCTTAAAGTGACTTTAAAGAGAATGAGACGATGCAAAATGGTGTTTAGAAGGTGCTTAAAGTGACTTTAAAGAGAATGAGACGATGCAAAATGGTGTTTAGAAGGTGCTTAAAGTGACTTTAAAGAGAATGAGACGATGCAAAATGGTGTTTAGAAGGTGCTTAAAGTGACTTTAAAGAGAATGAGACGATGCAAAATGGTGTTTAGAAGGTGCTTAAGGTGACTTTAAAGAGAATGAGACGATGCAAAATGGTGTTTAGAAGGTGCTTAAAGTGACTTTAAAGAGAATGAGACGATGCAAAATGGTGTTTAGAAGGTGCTTAAGGTGACTTTAAAGAGAATGAGACGATGCAAAATGAGGTTTAGAAGGTGCTTAAAGTGACTTTAAAGAGAATGAGACGATGCAAAATGAGGTTAGAAGGAGCTTAAAGTGACTTTAAAGAGAATGAGACGATGCAAAATGGTGTTTAGAAGGTGCTTAAAGTGACTTTAAAGAGAATGAGACGATGCAAAATGAGGTTTAGAAGGTGCTTAAAGTGACTTTAAAGAGAATGAGACGATGCAAAATGAGGTTTAGAAGGTGCTTAAAGTGACTTTAAAGAGAATGAGACGATGCAAAATGAGGTTTAGAAGGTGCTTAAAGTGACTTTAAAGAGAATGAGACGATGCAAAATGGTGTTTAGAAGGTGCTTAAAGTGACTTTAAAGAGAATGAGACGATGCAAAATGAGGTTTAGAAGGTGCTTAAAGTGACTTTAAAGAGAATGAG